>NC_092807.1:31862482-32168847 GCF_040954645.1 Diabrotica undecimpunctata | reverse complement strand
TGGTGACAACACTAGTATGTTTTGCTTTATATTACTTATGAAATTTCAAATAATAATATCTTAATTATATTGTTTCGATTGAATGCGAGCATTTGGTCTCAAATAATGATTTGTAGATATGTTTTGTTTTATTCCGCTTTGTTCATGATATTGGTTATAGGTGAAATACCCTATGCATTTTGAGAGTGAGAATGCAATTTTTTTTTGTTTACATTTTTATAGTTGAGTCATTTCTATGCGTTCTGTTTCGCTTTGTTCTGAAATCTTTGAGTTGTTCCCACGTGAGTTGTGAAAGAAGGATTCTGTGAGTCCAGATTGTAGCTACATTTGTCCATTCTGTTTGTCTTACCTCTCCGTATATCTATTCCCACTTTTGAAAAGGTTAGTATGGTGTGCCACCATGCCTAGTCCGATTCCACGCTGGTACCCAGTTGAAATCGTGGGGAGGGCTGTGTAACCGTTTCAAAAGATTTAAAAGAAACTCATTATATATTTCGATTATATTTTTTTTTAATAAAACTAATAGCCCCATCTATCTGTCAAGTACCTACCTGTAGTCGACTCAAGGATTCTTCTGTAATTCCCAAATATATCCGGTAGATGAGCATATTTTTCAACTTGTCGCTCACGCCCAATTTCCAGATTCAGGCGCCATGACAGCGCTTCGCTCTTTTCTGTTAAGACCGTCCAACCGTTAAGACGTGTTTCCAAAGTTGGTCTCAATTCAGAGGTGAGTTAATAAATCCTTTTCTTGTCCATATTTCAGTTCAGATAGATATATTATTTTTTTAGACCCTTATTGGAGAGGCTATAATGCTGATATTATATTTCTAATACTCGTCGCAAGATAGTATTGCTATGGAGTTATTCCAGATCATGGCCCAGTAGCAGTATCTTTTTTTGGAATCCCTAACCCCTCTTATCTAGGATGGTGGTGATTTGATATAGTACGTAGCTGAATCAATGGTTTATTTGGTGACTGATTAAATAAGAAGAGAAACAGAGCAGATTAAGGTTGTACCAATTTTTATTATACCTACTTTCAAGACAACAGAAATGATTATGAACTCAAAAAAAATGAAAATATAGTGAAGTGTTCTAATTTAATTTAAAGGTTTATTTTCTTCATTGTTCCTAGTTGATAAATAACTATATTATTTTCAATGTAAACAAATTTCGAAATTTGGGGTTAATATATATATACATTCATTTTCTTTATAACCAATTCTTAATTTAATACGATACAAAGATTTTTTGTTTATGATAATGTTAACATAAAATAATATTTTGGAATCCCTTTGGGATGACGTAACTTTTAATGTTTTCTTTTTGTTCATTGCTAAGAAATAATAAAGAATAGTTTTCTTGTACACTTTCAATAAATCTTAATTTTTTTTTTTGCTCTTCCCCTTTGAGGATAAACCAGGGGTGGCGTCCAATAATAAATTATAATTTCATATTATCTAATTGTGCTTGAATTTAAAATACGATATAGTTTCTATAACCCCGCCCTAATTCTCTTCGACAACGAGCGATTCTGGCCTTGTAATATTATTGTAGCACGGCAAGCGTTACAAGTGGAAAGTACAGAATGGAAGCTGCAGTTAAAATTTGTCATGAATTATTTTTTGTATAGTGGGCACGTAATTTCGTTGCAAAAATTTACGGGCACAATGTTAAAGTGACAAATAGTCTATTGAACATAAAAGTAGCGCAGATATCTAATTTTAAATTAAATAAAAGTTATCATTTTGCAAACATGTGATTTTAAGTGTAAATGGAACAGTCGCATGTCTGTATCAGTAAATATTTTATTTTACCAAAATGCTTCATTTTCTATAAAGTTTAAATAAGATATATCGGTGTTATCAACCTCTGTGATATACCTAGGCCTAGGTAGTGATAACACTAATCGACTGAACTGAACAGAACTTAGAAGTACATAAAAAAAACAGTATGATCAAATATTTACGTTTTACAACTGCTCATAAGTACTTCCTATTTTATCCCTGATAATTTTTATGTTATTGTAATAAGGAAAAAATAAAGACCTCATTTTTAAAATAAAATACAAAATAATATCTATTAAAGAACCACAACTTTGGTTTGACACCGTGTTAGAGAAGACTTAGTAACTCAATAATTTTAAAATGGGTTAGAGGTCTAAAACTTTTATTAACATCTTTTTTTCATATATCTAGCAGGATATTTCATATTATCTATTAATATTTAACATAGTCATTTTCCACTCCGATTACATGTTTGATTACATTTTTTCAGTTGGTTGGTGTGATTTTTGTGACTTCTCTTCTAATTAACTGGAGAACAGTAGACGAAAAGTTAGGAGCCACATAGTTTCTTCTCCTTATATTTGCTTTAAGTTGAGCCCATATTAACTCTACTGGGTTTAATGTACAATAATAAGGAGGAAGTCTAAGCATGGTATGCCCATTCCTGCGAGCACGGTTATCAACAACATATTCCTTATGGTACTGTCTACTATAAGCAACCTCCAACAATTACATCTTCCTCAAATAAAAATTCCTGAATTTCTAATTTTTTTCAAGTAATATTTGGAATTTGAAAACTATGGTGGAACAAAGAAATAGAAGCACTCGTAGAAGAGAAAAAGCAAGCGTATATCAGATGGCTGAGCAGTAAACAACAAAAAGATAGAGATGAATACCTGGAACTCAAAAGAACAACAAGAAGAACAACAGTAAAAGCAAAAAGAGAAATGTGGGATAAGAAGTGCCAGGAAATTAATACCTGTGGCCGAAAATGTACAGAAACATGGAAGTTCCTCAGTAAAATAAGAACTAACGAAAGGAAGAGCACAAACATTCAATTAATATCCACACAAAAATGGGAAAAGTACTATAGGGAACTACAGACAGAAAATAGGGACGAATACTTAACTCAATCACCAACAGAGGTTAATATTGAAGGAGAAGATATAACAATACAAGTGACAGAAATTAGAAAAGCTATAAAAGAACTGAAAAACGGTAGGTCTCCAGGACCAGGGGATATCCCAGCCAAACTAATAAAATGTGGATCACAAAAATTGTTTGAAACCGTCACTTGGTGCATAAATCAATTTATAAATGGTTCTCCCGTACCCGACGAGAGGAAAATTGCTTATATTTCGTCGATTCATAAGAAAGGAAATAAGCTTAAATGTGAAAACTATAGAGGGATATCAGTCACTAGTACATTCAGCCGTTTGTATGGACGAATAATTAGAGACCGCATTGAGAAGGAATACAAAGACCAAGAGGAAGAAGAACAATCCGGTTTTCGAACAGGAAGAAGCTGTACTGATCATATCTTCTGCCTCAAACAACTACTAGAAAAAAAATTAAGTACAAATCAAGAAACCCACCTCATGTTTATTGACTTGCAGAAGGCGTACGATACAGTTCCTGTAAACAAACTCTAGAACGTGTTACGACAGATGAATATTAGTGTCACCTTAATAAAAGCCTTAAGAAATTTGTATGAAGGGTCAACATCACAAATAAAAAATGGAAACAGACTATCGCAAAGCTTCCTGGTTAATAAAGGTCTACGTCAGGGGTGTTGTGCATCTTCGACCTTGTTTAAAATATATGTTGGAAAAGCATTGAAAGAGTGGAAACGAAAATGCAGAGGCATGGGCGTAGACCTTCGAGAGATTTGCTTATATACATTGCAGTTTGCTGATGACCAGGTTGTTATAGCAAACGATGAAGATGATCTGAAGTACATGGCAAGGAAATTACAAGAAGAATATAGAAAGTGGGGACTAGAAATTAATATAGAAAAAACAAAATACCTACCAATAGGTACCGAACTATCGAACATCACATTAGAAAATAACGAAATCATCATGCCCTGCGACCATTACACATACCTAGGAATCGGTTTTGACACAACTGGGAAAGATGATGAAGAAATAAAGAGAAGAATAACACAATCCAGAAAAACAATAGGTTGTCTAAACAGCGTACTGTGGAGTCATGAAATAGGAAAAAGAAGCAAACACAATATCTACGAATCTCTTATTAAAAGCAGTCTATTGTACGGAGCGGAAAAATAGAAAGAAAACAGCTGATATGGTACGGACACGTCCAGAGGATGGATAACTCAAGACTCCTAAAAATAATTATGCAATGGATACCACCAAACCGGAAAAAGAGAGGAAGACCCAAGAAATCTTGGAGAGAGGGAGTAACGAAGGCGATCAGCGCAAGAGATCTTAGAGAGGGCCAATGGGATGATAGAGTGTCATGGAAATTAGGCATCGGACAACGTCGCAAGATATTTTAAAACCGATTGATATATATATATATATATATATATATATATATATATATATATATATATATATATATATATATATATATATATATATATATATATACGATATTTGGAATTTTTCTCATTAATCTTTAATGATACGATGCGTTGTCCATTACAATCACACTATGTTTAGGTAATTTCAGAGAGGAAAGATTTTAGGAAGAGATTTTTCAAACCTCAAAAATTGAACTTTCAATATCCTCATGATAATCTAGAGACGCGTCTTTAATTTTTTTTTGCACATATTAATAATGCATCGTCAATCCATCCATTTTCTCCACCGCAGTGTAATATTATAATTCTTTGTCCTTTATTGGACAGTACTGAATTAAAACACTTTTTGTTATTATTCGTCCACTTTTTTCACGGTGTCATGAGTATCATACCAGGTCTCATCTAAATAAACAATATGTCGATTTTGATACAATCCTTTTTCCTCTGTCTAGAAAAAGATGTTTCTCCTATATTCTTGTAGCAGGTTGCTTTGGGCACTCTGCTTAAAAACATGTTTTTGGAATTGCCTCTGTTTTAGACAATTCAGAACACAGTCCTTCATAAACTTGTTTCAGTACACGTTTGGCATCATCAGAAAGGTATTAAAAATGTCGCTTACGTTTTACTACACAGCTTTGTAAATCTTCCAATTGATTAGAGGGTTCCACTGGCTCTTCAGCTGCAGAATTATTATCACACCACGGACGAGACATTTTAAAAAGTATCTTCGAAGTCGACGAAGGCACAACCAAACTCACTTGCAGTTCACTATTTGAATTAAACTCAACGCTGTATTAGTTATGGTTATACTAAAAATATTCTTGTTTCGCAAAATCTGCTTTCGCTGGTTTAAAAATAAAATATTATACCTACCTACCCAAGTGCAAAGCACTGGACGGGGCGAAAAATGACTTTCCTGATAAACCATTTTATGGTTTCGGTCGCTCAGGAAAATATTGTTATATCTTACCCGAAGGATGCATAAGTCTGCCGATAAAAGATAACGCATTATGATTTGTCATAATAACGATATCCGATGTTTTGATTGGCTCCTGGTCAACGTGGATTGGTCAACAGTTCGATGAAAACTTGAACTGGGTAACTGCCCATATTTTCAAACATAATACCGAGGACATCTGAATGTAAATGTTGATAAGAATATTAAAACTTTATATTACTATACATCTCAGTCATTGATAATTTTGTAGTTAATAACTACTCCTGGTAGAGTACTTTTATTTTAATTTTTTTTTGCCTGCTTTTATTACAGATACATATATTTTTACACAGTCTCATCGAAATACGAGGCGACTATACCTTGTTGCTATACGAAGTTGCCACAAAAATATGAAATTAGTGGGACTAAAGTTGTTTTAAATGTATTATAAATCTGCAACATGTTAGAAATTTTTTATTAGTTATGAAAACATTTATGAGTAAAACATTAAATTGAATACATGATGCTAATTAACTTACGAAATTAACAGCTTATACTTACGGAAGGAGCTTTTACAGTTATATGAATTACATAATACATAAATTAGCTTCAAGAAATATATTGTAGATGAAGTAAAGTAGTAAGAAAAGTCCGTGGAGTTAGAACGTTGCGATTACCACCGTATTATAGAGAAATTAACCTCAATGAACTAATCTGATTTGTCGGGGACATGTCGCAAGAAACAATATCTAATTTAAACTTTAAGCTATTCGTAAACTACTAAATGATCCAGTATCAAAATATTTCATACGACAATTGGCAAAAAATTATAGGTCAACACAGCAAAGGAAAAAACATTCTGGAATCTTATCTGTATGATAATAGACGAAATAATAGAACCAATTATAATTTCTTTAGGAAATGATAAATGTTGTGATGATGCTGACGAATCCAAAGAAAACAACATATTTGCCTAATCATACAGGCACATCTCACGAACATTTGCCATTGCTAATTTAATGGAGAAAATAGTCAACGCCTTATGTTGATATAGAAAAGCCGCAACTGCTTATGTTGATACTGGAAAACTCAATAATTGACAATAATGAAGACTTTCAAAGCGATGTCCACGAAGCATTAGCAATAAATTAAACGTGCATAGTTATTTTCTTCGATATTAAGGGAGCCTGCAATTCGTGTTGGAGATACATCATTAAAAATTGCACGCATCCAATATTCGAGAACACTGCTTAGCCTATGTCGAAAATTTCTTAAAAGACTTTTCTTTCCAAGTAAGAGTTAACAACGTTTATTCATATTTTTATTCTGCAGAAAATGGTATCCCAGAAGGCTCAGTACTGAGTCCTACCCTATTCCTAGTTGCCATAAACAACATATTAAATAAATTAACTAAACCTCTAAAAGCTCGCCTCCATGCAGACGATTTAGTGGTGTACATTAAAGGAATACTAAAAGAATGTATGTGCAGAATATTACAGACATTTTTAGGATTTGAATTCTCCATTACAAAAACAACTGGTATGCTGTTTTCAAAAAAATAGCGTCATTCCCTTCGAAAACTTCCTTCGCAATCTAATATGTATAGTAAGCCGCAAGTTACAGTACATTCTTTATTTTGTTAAATATTCTTCTGGATTTCTTGATTATAATACGGATTTTACGCGAGTTATCCCAATCTTCGTTCAGGTTACAACCCAGATAGTTGAAATTCTCTTGCTAGTATCTCATTACTTTAAAGAATTGATGGTTAATGGTATGGTTTTTGGTGATGATCATTACCTTGGTTTTGCCGATGGTAAAACGTATACCATGCCGTCTGCTAACAGCATCTACTCTATCAATGAACCTTTGAAGTTCGGACAGTCGGCAAGTAAAACGGTGACGTCAGCATACCTGAAATTATTTATTAATTAATTGATTGATATTCCATCTTCAATGTCCTCAATAGTTTGTCTAAAGAGATGCGCAGAGTAAATGTTCGGCGACAAAACACATCCCTGACGAACTCCTCGTAGTATGGTAAATTGCTCAGACTACTTGTTTTCCACTTTGCCTTTACCTTTTTATTAGTCATTACGTTGGCTGTAATTATGTCATGCTTTCCTATTCCCGTTGTTTTAAAGATATGTATGAGTCGGTAAAATAGTTTCGAAACAAATTCATTCATTCAATCTTTACTGTCTTTTTCATATGTATGAGTTTTTCGTGGTTAACTCTTTTTAAATGCCTTTTCAAAGTCCAAGAAGCATCAAAAACATTACTTTTCACACCCCCAGCTCTTCGAAGTGCAGTACTTTATTACTAAAAAGTCCTCCCTCATACCAAGGCCTAAAGCCAAACTGAAATTCGTCAAGATACTGTTCTAAAAAAGGATAAATTCTTTCGCGGACAGAAACACCATTAACATATGACTCATTAAACTTATAGTTCTGTTCCTCATATCTCTTTGCTGCTGTTTTCTTAGGTAAAGGTATAAATATGGAAGTAAGCCAGTCATCAGGTAGTTGTTCGTTCTAGTTTATAGCGTCAAAAGGTCGTTGCAAAGGATCTATATCTACATAGTCCTCCTTCAGAAGCCTTAGAATATCCCCACGTATTTAATCTTTACCAAAGAATTTGTGTAATTCTTTGCATAGCATACTTTACTTCACTTTTTGTGATACGTCGACCCGTGCCTTCTACCATTATTCTTTCTTAATTTACTACGGATTCATTGTATAGTTGTTCAATGTATGTTCTCCAGCCTTCCATTTTCCGATTTGTCTCTCATATTGCGTTGCCTTGACTGTCAGTTATAATAATTCATATGTTATCAATCATGCATTTCCAAATCAAGTATAATCAATATTATTTTTTTTAATTTATTCAACTTCTTTTGGATTTCTGCATTATCATAAAATGGGCCAATAATTTAAAAGCATAGTTCTTTATTACTCCACAAACGAAACAAAAGACCAAATTAGTGGATATAAACGACCTATCGAAAATATCAGGGCCACTCTCAAAATGAAAAAAAATGTGTATCCGGGAGGTAAATATCCTTCTACAACTAAAATCACTCTCTAGAGCAATACCTCCTACCAGAATTGGCAGAAGCATACATTAGTAACATCTACAAAAACGACGACAAGAAAAAATGTGAAAACTAGAGACTTAATCGTAATAAACTACTATCTAAAGTCTAAGGGAAAATAACTAAGAATAGAATTGAGCAAAAGATAGTAGTCGAAGATCAAAATGGCTTCATAACGGAAAGATCGTGTGTGTATACTATTTTTACATTGAAACAAGTAGTAGAGAGAATATTAGAATACAATCTTCACATTTACTTGATATTTGTTGACCTATATGGCAAAAAAAAATAGCGGCAAAATCAACAAGGGTCTAAAGCAAGGCTGCTGAGTAGCTTCTACTTTGGTCAAAATTTAACTGAATGAAGCTTTGAGCACTTGGTGAAAATAGTGCTATAGTATGGCCATTCCTACTGGAGATCACTGGATCATTGGAGATACACTGCACTTTGCGGATGACCCAGGTAATTATCGCAGAGAACAAAGTAGAAATTGATTATATGCTGCGATAGCTAAATATAGAATATACCAAATCGGGCCTCACTATAAACACTTCTATATATAAAAACTGAATATCTAGTAATAGGAAACGAAGCAAATTAGGAAAAGCAACTTTTAAATATATGGATGTACATTTGCTGGAGAAGCCATAATGAAATAAACTCGACACTAGGCCAAGCGAGAGCAGCATTTAGACAACTAAACAGCCTGCTGTAAAGCAGTAAAATAACAAAAAACAAACAAAATAAAAACGTACAAAACGATTATCGAAAGCATTGGACAATGGAGCAGAATTGTGGGAGATAAATAAAAGAACTTGATTTAAAATTAAAGCCATGAAAATGCATTACTGAAGACGTTTCTGCGATTGACATAGATACTATCGAGACAATTGAAGCAAAGCGACTAAATTGGAGATTTACAACGAATAACCGGAGAGAGATGGTAAAGAAAGTTTGGGAATGGACGCCATCTCAAAGAAGAAAAAGAGAAAGGCCGAAACACTCCTGGAAAAGATGTTAATGAAGCAATGACAGCAATGAAGCAGAGGCCTAACACAACAAGATTGTTTGGATAGAACAGAAGACGCTGGAAGCTAGGATGAGGAAGGTGGCGCCAGCTCTAAAAAACATATAAATGCGATGTAACGATGTAAATATATAGTGCTGCCATGGGATACTAAAGGTAAGATATTAAAGGCGACAGACTGACAAACATGGAAGTAATCCACAGGGAAAGAACCGGAAGTCATATCGATGATAAAAAAAGAAAATTCTAATATTTATAATATTTTATGACAGTGAGATGACAAAAGTCCATATTACTTCTTAACATAATGAAATGCAAACTCAAATGATAAAGACAAATGACAAAACACTTGAGAAAATTGCTGCATTACAAATGAGATGTTTAGATCAGCATTAAATAAAGTCAAGATATCCTTGATAATTTTCCATCTCTGACATTGAAAACACATCACCAAAAATTTCTTCATAAATGGACAAAACATCCAATACTTTATGTATTAGGCTGGTATTAAATTGAATATAATTAACAATTAATCATTGTGAATATTGTTCTTAACCTAACCTAAGAGTTTTGTTTATTTCTTCTATTCTCTTTAAAGACACACTTTATCTAAGAACAACTTCTTAAAACACAATTAAATTATAAGAAATACAAACAGAATCCAAAATCAAAATATAACCTTCAAATACTACCGTCTACGGTTATCCGTTCTACAGCATACATATAAATATTCTTAAAAAGGTAATTGCTAAAACCAATGTGTACAACATCAGTATTTTCGCAGTATACTGCTTTTTATATCATGCATACTGATTAATACTTTTTACCGTCTATTGGTATTTCAAATGCATGGGCATTTTCCAAGAAACCGTACCATTAACTACACAGCAATGGTGTTTTACATTCAACACTAACAGTTATGTAACGTTTAGCACATACGATTAAATGCAGAACGATGCTTAGATGTAGTCTTAAAATGCAAAGTGAATGGAATATTGATATAAAAAGAATAAATACTAAATATGTAACATACGATATGAGGAAATTCAACATGCCCTCAAAAATATGAAAAATAATAGAGCTCCGGGGGAAGATGGTGTGGTCATTTAAACAATTAAACTAGGAGGTCTACTTTTGATGTCCCGAATCCAAATACTTTTTAATCTATGTCTGCATAGTGAAAACATTCCAAGTAAATAGAAGAATTCGGTTACAATCCTCCTCCACAAAAAAGGGGATAAATCGGATTTCGAAAACTATAGGCCAATTAGTTTGCTTAACCACCTATACAAGCTCTTTACTCGAATACTGACAAACAGATTAGAAGCAAAACTCGATTTCTATCAATCAGAAGAACAGGCAGGATTTCGAGCGGGACACGGAACAAACGACCATTTGCAATGCCTTAAAACTCTAGTTGAAAAGTCTATCGAATATAACAGACCCCTTGCTCTTATCTTTGTCGACTTCCACAAAGCATTTGACACAGTCGAAACAGTTGCTATCTTAAAAGCACTATCAGAATACAGAATAGATCACAGGTATGCAAATATTATTCGAAATATATACGAAAATGCGACAACAACCGTTAACCTCCATTGCATGACTGAGAAGATAAAAATTGGCAGAGGGGTGCGGCAGGGAGATACCTTGTCGCCAAAACTATTTATAACAGTTATGGAGTACGCATTTAAACGGCTAGAGTGGAAATCAAGGTATTAGCATCGATGGAAAGATATTCAATCATCTCAGATATGCCGATGATATTGTTCTCAAAACAGACAACTTAGGAGAAGCCAGAGTTATGCTACAACAACTACAGCAAGTAACCCAGAAAGTCGGTTTAAAAATAAACTATGGAAAAACAAAAATGATGACCAATCTCGTTCCCAATGAGCTAATAGAAATCGAAAAGTCGCCCATAGAACTTGTGAAAAAATATGTGTATTTGGGTCACGAAATAAGGTTAACGCGAGATAACCAAACATGCGAGCTACTCAGAAGAATAAGTCTGGGTTGGGCTGCTTTCGGAAAAATTAGAGAAGTATTTAAAACAAATATACCGATCCATTTAAAAAGAAAAGCTTTTAACCAGTGCGTTCTACCAGTCCTCACATACGGAGCAGAAACCTTAACTCTCACAAAAACATCAGCCGAAAAATTGAGGACACAACGAAAGATAAAGAGATCAATGCTTGGAATAAGCTTAAGAAATAGAATAGGAAACGAGGAAGTTCGTAGACGAACCGGAGTGGAAGACATTATCGAACACATTACAAGGCAAAAATGGAGATGGGCAGGACATGTTGCAAGAATGAAAGACGACAGTTGGACAAAAAAATTGCTTGAGTGGATACCACGGGCTGACAAGCGAAGCCGAGGAAGACCCCCAACTCGATGGACCGACGACCTCAAAAGAATCGTGACCAATTGGATAGCAGAGGCGCAGAACAGAAGCAGATGGAAAAGTCTAGAGGAGGCCTATGTTCAACAATGGACAACTCAGGGCTGATTGATGATATAACATACAGTATGGTTCTGTTCGCAATGAAAGAGGAAAAACAGGATATTTTCTACTTCGAGATATTATCACCACCTGAATAACACCTTAAATATTAAGCAAAATCGTTTCGTTTATTTTTTTTACAATTATTCGTTCCACTATCAGTTGATTTGTATTTTTATTTTAGCTTTTGAAAATAATTGTAGCCACAAATGAAAGCTCGAGTAATTAAAAAATAAGTGTCAATACATATCAAAAAGAATTGTAACAGCAAAGATAAGAATGGAGAAGGAAGACAAACATCATATACGGCCCAAAAAATAACAAGCCTCAAACAACAAGGGAAACGTTTTATGACCAATTACGACAAGTAGTAGATCAAGTCAGTGGGAAGATGATAATATTGGGGGATTTTAACGCTTGAATAGGCAATTAAGTAAAACCCGGAATTAAGCAAAAACATAACGAGGATGTTAAAAACGAAAATGGAGAAGTGATGATAAATTTCTGCACGAATAACGAAATTAGAATAAACAACACATTTTTTGAGCATAAAAACCAAAACAAATATACATTTAATAACACCCATGGACAAAGATTTATGATAGATTATGTTATAACCAACAGAGATATACATCCATCGAAAATAATCGACTTAAGATGCCTCAATCCAGCAGATGTAGGTAGGACCATAGCCTAGTATTAAGTAAAACAAGAATCATCGTGAAATACTTAACACCCAAGAGAGCGGCGCTAACACAAACTAAAATCAAAGTCGAAGGACTAAATACGGAATCCACGGAATACTTTTACAGAAAAAGAATATCAGAGAAGATCGCTGGGAATAAAAAATTAGAAAACGATAACATCGAGGAAAGCTGGGAAAAACTCAAAAATAACATGATGAACGCAGCAACAGAATCACTTGGAGAGAGGAAAGTAACGAACACTAACATATCAGGAAAGGAAACACCATGGTTTAGAAAGGAAGTGAAGACAAAATGTGAAGAAAAGAAGACAGCCTTTTTACAATACAGAACACAACAAACACAATAGGCATATAACCACTATAAACGAATCAGAAATGAAACGAATACTTTAGTTAGACAAATAAAAAGGGAACACTGGCAGAGCTTCTCAAAACAGATGGAACACGACATCTACGGAACACAAAAGAAATATAGAGAATGATCAGAGGACAAAGAAAAGAGATAAACGAACTAATAAAAAGAAACACATTCAGAAGGAAACATGGGTAGACTACTTTCGATCCCTATTTGCTAAAGGTGACGATAACGAACCACCAACACCAGAGGTGACGACAAAAAAAAATAAATATTGAGGAGTAAGAGGTAAAGGAAGCATTAAGGAAATTTAAAAAAGAAAATCACCAGGAGAGAACAGAATACCGAACGAACTCCTAAAGTACGGAGGATCAGATCTGACCAAACAACTATTAAAACTAATCCAAAAAATAATAGAACAAAACAGAATTCCTCAAGAATGGAGATCAAGCATCCTAATACCTCTCTTCAAAAAGGGAGACAAAACGAACCCAGAAAATTACAGAGGAATTTATTTATTAAACACAACACTAAAATTAACAACAAAAGTGATAACAAATAAACTGAATGAAATTATAGCACTAGCAGAAGAACAACAAGGTTTTAGGTCGGGAAGATCATGCACCGACGCTATATTTATAATGAGGCAAGTGCAAGAGAAATCATTAGAATACAACAAACCGGTATATGTATGTTTCGTGGACCTTAAGAAGGCATTTGACCGGGTCAAATAAAGGACGTTACTTACTGTACGCAAGAGAGGTACCTCTAGGAATAATCAAAACCATTGAAAATATTTACCAAAACAACACAATAAAAGTAAAAGTAGAAGACAGGGAGATTGCCTGAGTTCTCTATTGTTCAACCTGATTATGGATGAAATAATTAAAAAAGTAAGAACTAAAAAAGGATACCAAATGGGAGAAAAATAACTTAAAATAATCTGCTATGCAGACGACGCAACGTGAATCTGCTATGCATACTCTCTTAAAGTGAAGAGGATTTACAAAGTATGCTGCACCAATTTAATATAACCACCAGAAAATATAACGTGTTACTTTTCCCCAAAAAAAGACAAAATGCATGATTACAACAGCAAATTTACTAAGACGTAAATTGGAGCTGGAAGGTCAGATAATAGAACAAGTGATGGAATTAAATATCTAGGCATCACATTATCTAGCTACGAAAAGCTCGAAACTGAAGTGGAAGATCAAGTGAATAGAGCAAACAGAGCCGCAGACTGCCTGAATGAAACAATATGGGGAAAAAAATATCGGGAAAGAAATGAAAGGAAGAATTTACAAAACAGTCATCAGAACAATAATGATATACGCGGCAGAAACACGACCTGACACAGAGAGGACAAAAAGGATGTTAGAAACAGCAGAGATGAAAACACTTTAAAAAATGGATGGTAAGACACTATGGAACAGAGCTAAAAGTACAGATATACGACGTAGATGCAAGGTGGAGAACATCAAGAACTGGGTAAGAAATAGAAGAGTGGAATGGAACGACCATATAATCCCAATGACAACAAATAGAGTAGTAAAGACGGCAAGAGACGGTTCCCCAATAGGAAGACGATCAGTAGGAAGACCACGAAAACGATGGAACGACAACTTACTGGAGGCACATTGAAAAACAGACAGAGTCATGTCTATATAATAATAAGAAGAAGAAGACTGGTATGACGTTATTTTTGTATGCCCTACGTCACCAGATAGTTGGAAGATACAAACTGCTATTTCCACTATTTTAGTGTAATGCTGCAAAAAGCGCCACCTATTTTGGTAGCCTTAAACGAAAACCACTATCATTTTCTGTCTTTGTGAGCTGTACGAAATGTGTAAAAGATTTACAAATTTCAGCAAGAGCTTTGCTACGGCTTTGATGAATTGAGACATTCCGTGTATGAATTGGCTGGCTTTCCGTGTTTGAATTTGTATCTTCCCGAGTGTCTGAAGACGTAGGGCATACAGAAATAACGTACATAACAGTCGATTGATATCAATTCATACACGGAAAGTTTTACGAATTGTGTTCCTTTCGCCATTTATTTTTATATATCTGGCTTGCTTCTCTCTCTCTCTCTCTCTCTCTCTCTCTCTCTCTATATATATATATATATATATATATATATATATATATATATATATATATATATATATATCTACGGAATAGGGTGCATTCTTTTCTAATACAACTAAAATAGTGCTAACCATCGAGTTATTGTATCTATCACGATATTTCATTAGGTAAGTAGGTAAAAAGTTTAGTAGTAATAGTTACTTTTTATAAGAAATATACATGCAGCTCTCCTGTATCCAATTCCTTAACAGCATGTCGACTTACCTGAAAAATAAAAAAAATATTGTAAGTAAATTAAGCTTTTGCATTTTATGCATTAAGTACGCGAGTAAAAACCAAACAAAAACTAAGAAATTTCCAAAAATTTAATCGGAGAACCAGCAACGACTATTGTCCCTTGACGAAAAGGAGAAATATTAAAAAAAATAATAAATGTACTGATTGATTGATACTAAATGACTTGTTTTTGTAATATTGCAATAAAGTTGCTATATTATTAAACTGAAACTGTTTATCATCTGTTGTTCTTGTATCGTCTCACCTTTTTAGAAATGTTTAGTTAAAAACAAATCATAATTAATAAATTAAACTATTTATTTTACGTTTCGGTCTCCAGAATGCCGTTTTCAGATTGCAATTTCGTAAATAAACGAGCAACGTTTTAAAACCTTCCACATACAATCAATATATTTTCCTATCTCCATTTATTGGTACTCTTCAAGGTCTTTTCTTGATTTTCTGACTTAGGCCTTTTGATCAAACTTTTTTCCATATTACCGTGATCCGTGCCAAACGAAATCATCGAAGTTTTGAATCGATGTAATTACAAGCGTTAATATTATGTGAGAAAATGAAAAATAAGTATGAATTAGTTAATAAAAATAATGAAACTATTGTTTGGAGTCTACATCTTATACGATAAAACTTCTTTCCAGTTTTATACACATTGTAAATATTAATTTTTCTTGAGATTATTGACAAAAATTTTAGAAATCAAAGTCAAAACAGGTAAATAATTATGTAACTATTTACGCAGTATTGATATTACAACGTATTTGTAATCTAGTGTGTAGACAGACAACAGAATGTACCACTTCGTATATATTAATTTTTTTTGTTATTATGACCATGGAATTTAAATCTTGCCCCACTCCGCTAATGGTTTTTAAAGGTTAAACGTCATTCTATTAAACAACTTTTCGACACTGTTCGCTATAATCTCTTTGTGCCCATCCTTTTGGATCATCAGCAATGACAAACTTTCATTTTTAATGTGTTTTTGGTGACTATAGATATTAATCAAAATAAATCCATGTCAGAAGATAGTCGCTTCTAAGAATCAGTTTAATGGAAGACTGTTAATTATCTCCTTAACATAGAAATTGTATATTAGATTAAAAATGAAATATAACATTTTTTATAAGTCTTTATCTAAAAAATATTCTATTTCAACTTGGGCAACCTTTGTAGTACAATATTGAAATTTTTAAGATGTGCAAAATGTAGCATGAACTATAAAAAGTGGCAAACGTGCTAGAGTAAATACAAAATATGAATTACTGCAAATCCCATTACTATTGCTGATAATTATCGTGAATTGACATTGTAAACTAGGATTAAAAAACTAATAGGTACTAACCTGGAAATAATTAGGTAAGTTATACGAAGTAAATTGTTTATATATATATAATAACGGATTTATTACGGCTGTCGCCGCTTCTCCGCCCCCAATTTCCATCTTTTTCTGTCATATGCAGTTGCCTCTTCTAAGTCTCTTGCCGCCATTGCTTCATCAATATCGTTGCGCCAACTTCTCCGTGGTCGTCCTCTCTTTCTTCTTTCAGGAGGGATCCATTCCAGTACTCTCCTAGGCCATCTGTACTCTGGCATTCTTTTAACATGTCCGAACCAGATTAATTGTTTTCTTTCTATGTCATCATTGATATTTCTCTCCATTTTCATTTCGTTTCTTATTTGTTCGTTTCTAACTCTCTCCAGTTTCGATCTACCGCAGCTTCGTCTCAGATAATCCATTTCTGTCGTCATAAGTTTGTTTTTATTAGCTTTGGTGACGTCCCAAACAGGTAACGGTGGAAGAAAACAAGCTATATACACTTTTCTTTGCGGATGACCAGGTAGTAATTGCCGAAGACAGCTACGATCTTAGCTATATGGTAAGAAAACTGCAAGAAGAATATGAGGTGGCAGGTCTAAACATGAATATGACAAAATGTGAATATCTCTCAGTGGGAACAGATGAAATATGTGACCTAGTCTTGGAAGACGACAAAATCAAAGGCGTGCAATCCTGCAAATATTTGGGGGTCATTTTCAACAAGAAGGGAAATAGCGCAGATGAAATCAGGGAAAGAATAAACAAGGGCAGAGCAGCGACCCGTGCCTTAAACTCTCTTCTCTGGCAAAAAACAATTCGACGAGAAACCAAAAAACACATTTACGGTAGTATAGTTCAAAGTATTACACTTTACGGTTCGGAAGTATGGGACGTCACCAAATTGTTTATATGCGCAAAACATAAAAACGTTAAAAAAGTTAATGCATAGAAAATTAATGTGTTTTTGAAAGGTTCTATGTCAAATGATTCCGCAACATTAAAAATCTCAGTTGAATACGTGTCGAAACTCTATAAGTATGTTCAATTCTATAGTCCATTTCCATTAGATTGATAGCACATTATGTATGCAAATCCCTAAACTGTTCATACGGGTGACTCAATGAAAAATAGATATTTGTCAACAAGTTTACAGAAGTATATAGGAAAACAATTTTAAATTGAGTATGACCACCAGGTATAAAGGTTGAAGCAGAATAGGATACAATAGTTTTGAGGGTTACTAATCCCTAAATAAAGTTGATTAACAGGTACTAATGAATTTGCAAGAAATGTAAGATGTTTATTTTATTGGTTGTTTGGCCGATTTGTAAAAAAATGAATATTATTTTAATCAAATTCCATTTCAGATTCACTGCTTTCTTCAGAATCTAAGGAATCTTCAACTCCAATGTTAATTATTACCGGTTCCAGCATTGCATCAGTCATATTATCCAAATTCCATATTTTATTTTCTTCCTTGTGAACATGACTAACAGCATTTTTCCAATTTTCTGGAGTTACTTTTGATAAGGAATGTTCTAATAATTGTTGTAAGTCTTCTAATTTAAAAATTTTGTTTTTGCAGCCGACTTCACCCTTTACATGAGACCATATATTTTCTATCGGATGCAGATCACAGTGGTATGGGGGTAAACGTAAAATAATTACATCACGGTTTAATACCATTTCATCAATTACACATTTTTTATAAGCTGCTTTATGTTGCCTTACAATAGGTAATAATTCCTTTTTTGTCCAACCATTCGATTATCTCTCCTTTTTTCCATGCCGTTGTTGGCAATTTTTCTGCTAGTCTTGAATGGTAACTAGCATTATCCATGACTATGACAGAATTTTTTGGAATTAAATCCAACATTTGCTCAAAATATTCTTCAAAAACGTCAGCAGTCATTTCCTCGTGGTAATCTTTGGTTGATTTTGAGGCAAAACTTAATAATCCACCATTGACAAAACCGTATTCGTTTCCAATATGGGTTATTATGAGTCTGCGTCCTTTTCCAACGGGAATATTGTTTATTCCAGTAGATACACCTTCGATAAATGCCTGACAGGAACTTTTCACATTTGTATCAACCCATAGATATGGTACAGTATGACCTTCATTTAGCCAAGTCTCGTCCAAATAAAAAATTGTTTTCCCTTCTTCTCGGTACTTTTTAATAGTTCTTAGATAATCTCGTCTCCAACATACAATGTAATCTTTTTCAATTAAAACGGATTTTCTTCTATTCTTTTGCCAATGAAATCCCATCTCTCTCAATAGTCCCCATAATTTCTTGTTGCTTATGATTGGTAACTCTTCGTTTTCTCTAATTAATGTTTGGATTTTGTCCAATGTTGGAAATTCTTTGTTAAAAAAAATGAGTGGACGCTGCGTCTTATCATGTTTTTATGTATTTCTTCAATTTCCAAGGGTTTACTCCCTCCACTCTTCTTCGGAGATGAAACAGTTCCTCCTTTTCTTTCTTTTAGGAATCTATAAATTGTTGCTTCTCCAACCCCTGTCATATTTGAACACATGTTAACGATTTCACGAACATTACTTAAAGGGCGTTGATGTACAAGTGCATCGTGTACATTTAATATTATATTTTTCTCTTAGACTGAAGGCACCTTTAAAACTACACTTAACCGGGATAAAACCTGTTGTTGACGTCATTTTTAAATGCAAATAACAAAATATCGACACCAAAAACGTAGGTAGGTAAGACATGAACAATGTACATCTACAAACTAAATGGAAGATGCAAACAATTTCTAATTTATATTATTGGCATAAGCTGTAATGTGGCATAAAAACTACTTAAACTATCATTAGTGAAGCCTTATCAGTAATTCCAGGTAATCGTTCAACGAAGGTATTATTTTTGTGTCAGGCGATAACTTGTATAGAAAACAATAATCACCTTTAAATTACTGTTTACATTAATTTATTTCGTGAAACATTGAATTCTCTCGTTAATCACCCGTGTATAATTAACAATAATCGTGTGACATATATACCGACGTTTTTTACGCACAAAAAAGGTATAGTGAGATTAGTGGACACTTATTTTACAGAAGATTTTTTAAAAGATAATGAATTGTTGACGGCATCTTAAAATATTATTTTTTTTATTTATTTCAAAACAAGTATAGGGTGACGCCTATGGTTTCTTGACCTGTTGAGGATTTGCATACATAATGTGCTATCAATATGATGGAAAAGGACTATAAACATAAAAAATGATTATGAATATTATATTGCACCAGCTATTTTTTTGACACGATAAGTCTGAGAAAAATTTTCGAAATGTTCTCAAGGATGGATTATCTGGACGGATATGTCTACGTTAAATATTATGTCTATATGAGATTAAGCCACAATTGATTGTAGTTACATTTTATCATTGTTATTTGACATTTCGATTTCCACTCCAGACTGAAAATCTGGAGCTCTAGACTTTGCACAGACAATACTTATTTTTATTTTGATAATAATTTTTACAAACAAGATGTTGGAACAGCCATGGGCTCATCCTTATCTCCATCTCCATTATTAGCAGATATTTTCATGGAGGAATTCGAACAAAACATTACGCATAAACATGACTAACAACCCACATGACATGTAGATGATGTGTTCTAAGATGTATCAATAATCATGAAAGAAACAGACATGAAAAAGGAAAAAAATCAAAGAAGCAGTTCTCATCTAACTTAATGAAAAAATGTAGCAAACGTATCAGCAGAATGTAGCAAGCTCTGGTTGCCAATACTAAAAGAAGAAGTTAGCAACAAGAACAAAGACTTGAAACAAGGATGCTGCCTGTCAATAGTGCTATTCAACATTTGAACAAAGTCCAATATCTTTTTATAGGAAGAGAAAAACATTCAGAAGACCTCAATTTAGAAGTTGGAAAAATAAAAAAATGTGATCAATTTAGATACTTGACAATAAAACTAATGGAGACAGGAAGAAGTGATGAGGCCATAAAAGATAGAATAACAAAAGAAATACAAATTATAGTTTCATTGAAATGTCTTATGGCAAAAGAATATAAGAGCAGAAACGAAGAAAAAGATATACAATACCATATTGAAATCACTGGTTATGTATGGCTCAGAAGTCTGGCAGTTGACACAAAAACTTTAGAATAACCTATTGGCAGTTGAAATGGATTTTTGGAGACCAGTGGGAAAGTCTAGATTAGAACAATTGAAAAACGAAGAATCAATGTAGTAAACACCGAAAACAACAACTAGTATGGTATAGACATGTAAGACGTATGTCACAAGAAAGATTACCAAAACAAGTGTCAGAATGAGTACCACCAAAGAAAAAAAAACGAGGAAGACCCCCAACAACTTGGATGCAAGAAATTTCAAAAGCAATGTCAGAGATAACTTTATCTGAAGATGCCTGGCGAAATTAACTAGATTGGCGAACGGGAACCCAGGAACCCAAAGGGGGATTAATAGATATATCGATGAAAGGTATATAAGTATTTCTGGACTATCGGTAGTCTTCAGTACGGTGCCGCCAAATTGGAAAAGGATCACTAAAGGAGCAATGCGATCAATTTGTGGCAATAATGTTAGAAGACTCTGGTGGTTTCAATTTTTTTTGCGAGACATGCTATTAAATTTTAGATTTATTATTAACTCGCATTGACCTTTTCTATTTGTTTTAAACGTTTTAACGTTTGGCATTCCTTTCCTCAGGTATCTCCAGTAGCTTCCTCCGTGGTTATAGTTGTTGCCCTGGAAATCATCAGGGTCTTCTAACTCTAATGCCACAAATTGGCCGCATTGCTCCCGTAGTAATCCTTTCCCAAGTTAACATGCTCCTTTTTCTAACTTGGCTGCACCGTAATGAAGACGATCAATAGTCAGAAATACGTATACACGGTTGGCTTCCATCGATATACCTATTTTGTTTTCCTGTTTTGCGAGACATGCCATTATATACTTATATATGTATTTATGTATATATATATCCTATCCGAAAAAGAAGTAGGACCATCAATTTTAATAGAATATGTTTAATACAAGGATACTTGTGGGAGGGTTATCGGTCACAACTTGGAGAAGAAAAACAAAAGGAACTTGCTACTTGATTCTTTATTGAGCCAGTTTCGTGTATGAATTCGTACACATCATCAGTTCGTCTACAAAAAATTAAATGAGCTGTATACTGTGTAATGAACTGTATGAAATTCATTGCAAAGAATAACTTTAACAAATAAAGATATGCAGCTCTAAAAAGATGAAAATGAAGCATAAGTAACTCAGGGACCATAAAATTAAAAGTTGAGTTTTTCTTTAAGAAAAAAACAGAACTAAATCAATTTTTATGTAGAATATCCATTTCTGTTACCTGCATATTTTATGTAAAAACTGACTTAGTTCTGTTTTATCTTAAAAAAACTGAACGTTTAATTTTATGGTTCCTGACATAAACTTATGCTTCAAGAAAAAAACAGAACTAAATCAATTTTTATGTAGAATATCCATTTCTGTTACCTGCATATTTTATGTAAAAACTGACTTAGTTCTGTTTTATCTTAAAAAAACTGAACGTTTAATTTTATGGTTCCTGACATAAACTTATGCTTCATTTTCATCTTTTTAGAGCTGCATACCTTTGTAAGCTATTCCTTGCAATTTTCTCTATGGACGTAAGCTCATTTTTAATCAAATTCGCAAAACACGAGACAATTAACTCAGTATGTCTAACTGAATGTACGATTGATCCAATGTTTTAACCTTGTTTAGGCTATTGCCTAAACTCCTTCAAGGAAGAGGTACTCCTTTTTTTGCGGAGCAAGGGGGGTGTGGTAAATGTTGTAGAGGTGGAGTGCTAAAAAGCTGGGATTCAGAAGGTGGTATGTGTGATATGGACGATATGATATGGAGCGCACAAGAGTAATTATTGGCGAAGAACGCTAAACAAGTTAAAGAGAGGTACTTCAAGGGGTACCAGCCATACTGGGAACAGCTCTTAATCAGCGTTTTTTGCTTGCAGTTGTTAGCTGCGATATTTAATGGGGGTTGATTCTAATATATCAAAATACTCATCAGGAAGTTCGTTTCCAGTGTTGTGTAGAAGTTTTGCTGGAAGGAATGGAACTTTTCTTTCAGGAACCCTGGTAAGTATTTGCCTTCGGCGATTGATTTGGCGTCTTTAGTATTTGTTTGGCTCGGTTGTTCGAGCCTACAATAGTGCGAAGTATATACCTCCTGCTGAGGGATAGAATTATGTCCTTAATCGATGTTTGGCTACCTGATGTATGTGTGCTGATGGATAGTATCTGCACTTCCTCATGCAGAATCTAAGGATTTTCCTTACTTTAGAAGGATTTATTGCACCCCCTAATGACTCGATCTAGATAGTTTTGTGCTCTTTCGAATACAGACATTTGTCCACGCTCTCTATGTGGCCCTGACGTGAGGAGAGCAGTGTCATCCGCATACAGAAGAAGGGTTTCCGATCTATACTGAGAGTGGGGATGTCATTGTTGTAGACTGTGTATAGTATTGGAGCAAGAATTGAGCCCTGTGGTACTCCAACTTGTGGAGTGAAGGGTGAGGATAAAATGTCGCCAACTTTGATCCGGATCGTCCGATTGGAGAGACAGGAATTTATTAGTTTAACGAAAGGTGTGGGCAATCCAGCAGGCCTGTGCGCCAGACTTGATCGAATGCCTTCTGGACGTCTAGAAATATGCCTATGACGTGTTTCCTTTCGGTAATTGGTTGTGAAATGAAAGTTGTTGCATCAACCAATGCATTTTGCGTGGAATGTCCAGCCCTGAATCCGAATTGGTAAACAGGAATATCGAAGTGAGCGTCTAGGAATTCTACGAGTCTTTCCTTAAGGATCCTCTCGTAGAGGATCCTCAAGATATCATGTGATAGGATTTAATGAATAGAATATGATGCACTAAACGGCTTACCGTAACCAAAATACTAGATGTTTGAAATATACTATTGAAAAGTTGATGACAATGCCTAGACGGCTGCAATTTTATAGTAAACAATTTCGTAAAACATTAGACTCAATTGGTTTAACTCAGGGGTGGCCAACCTTTTTAAGTCGAGTGCCAATATGAGAACAAAAAAAATTTGGCGTGCCACTAAAATTTTTCGACATACTAACATTAATAATATACGGTACAATATGTATTTCTTATGTAAATTCCACATTTTTCCGTTTAGTCAAGATAGTGGAGGTTTAAAAAATAACGTAATAAGTAAAACATAACAACAAACTTATTTTATTGTTAATAAAAATAAAATAAAAACGTTAAACAAAAAAACTTAAATATTTTCTTATTATCTAAAATTCAAATTATTAAACAGTTACTTATTTAATGTGGTATTTGAACTTGTATTTTTTTAATTAATTCATCTATATTGGGATTAATTTCGGAACTAGCCAACAGAATTCGATTTTTTAAATGCATGTCAGTTAATCGTGACCGATATTTTGATTTTATTATGTTCATAATAGAGAACATTTGCTCACAAACGTACGTTGAACCAAATCTACAACAATATCTTAGAGCTAACTCGTGTAAATTAGGAAAATTGTTTGCTGGTACAAATTTCCAAAATTCAATATAATTGGGATCAGCAACAGTTGAAATAATTTCCCTATATTTGGTTTTTAGTATAGTGTGGTTCTGTAAATCAATAATTTCGATCTGTATTTCAGCTGAGTAACAATTGATATCTTGCAGAGAAATAGAAAAAGGATTTATGAAAAGGTCAACATTCATTTTGTCTTTTTGAAAATCTTCAAACCGGGTATTGAATGAACCTAGCAAAATAGATATAAGGTTTTTAAATTTGTCCTAATTTGGAGTTCTACTGACCTTGTTGGCTAATTCCTGCATTAATGTGAAATATGTCAATCTCTGTTCTCCAAAATCGTTACAAAAAAGCATAAGTTTATTCACAAAAAAAGATATATGACCAACTAGAGTAGGAAAAATACAATTTTTTCCCTGTAATCTTAAATTTAATAAATTTAAATGTCTCATAATATCAGTGAGAAAAGCTAAATCCCAAAGCCAATCTTTATCATTAAGTAACGAGCACTCACTGGGTAGTTCATTGTTTTCTTGCAAATATTTTAAGACGCACTCCTTCAAGTTCCAAAACCTTTCGAGTGCATTTCCTTTGGAGAGCCAGCGCACACTGCAATGGAGAAGTAACTCTCCATCTTGCTCCGTTTCTTCCGCGAACAGTTCTCGAAATTGTCGTCGATTCAATGCCCGAGCTCGTATTTTGTTAATGCAGTGTGTTACAGGGTCAACAACAGATGACATGTTTAGGTCCTTGGCACAAAGAGCTTCCTGGTGAATAATACAATGGTACTTAAAAACTTTTCTTCCCAAATAGTTTTCCAGTAATGTAACAAACCCCTTTAGTCTACCAACCATGCAAGGAGCTCCATCTGTACAAACACTATCTAATTTTGACCATTCAACTTTGTTGACTTCGATTACGTTTTTAAGCTGTTGAAAAATGCCCTCTACTGTTGTTGTGACTAGTTGGCGCAAATCCAGACGCTCTTCGGCATTTTCAAAATTATCATTGGTATAACGGACAAAAATGCTTAACTTCGCATTTTCTGTGTTGTCACAACTTTCATCCAACGCTAAAGAAAAGAATTTGCATGATTTTAATCCACTTATAATTTGGGAAACAACATCCTGGCCCATATCATCTATACGGCGCATGACTGTATTTCGGGATAATGCAATATTATCGACCATATTTTTGATCTTTACATCTCCCACATTTTTAGCAAATATTGCCAGACTATTTTTAATTATCTCCTCTCCATCAGAGTAGGTTTTTTTCTTCCGGGCTAACAGCAGAGAAAGTTCATATGATGTTTTAACCATAGTTTCCATTTCATCACTTCTCTTCTGAAACAGTGACTGTTGGCTGGCTAGGGTTTTTTTTTTTTTTTCAATAAAGTCGGCTCGCAAATGTGAACCAATAGGATATTTGTTGCTGAAGTCCTTATGCAGTTGTTTATAATGTCGTTCCAGGTTAAATTTTTTCGGAACTGCTACAGACAATCCACATATCAAACAAACAGGCTTTGAAGTATTACGATTAGTAAATAAAAATTGTTCTTCCCAAGCAGGTTGAAAATCGCGAATTGCAATATCATCTTCGTATTTTCGTTTTGAAGTCGAAGGCTTACTCGTGGACATATCGAACAAATACTTTTAAAATTTTAAAGAAACAATGCGCGATGACAAAATGTGCACATACAACGGGGCAGTTTAAAATAAACTAAGCAAGGGTAACGCAGTCCTATTGCACATTACGACAGCTAGGATCACGTGCACCAATCGCAGCAATATCGCTCGCCAGAGGATGCAATGATGCCGCATCTATCGTAACTTCCGTAAACCTACCAAGTTTCTTCTTATTATTTTTTGTTTTTCAAGTTTTAATTTTTTTGAAAGTGTTTTAATCCAAAACGCTACGCGTGCCACTGATAGGACTCAATCGTGCCACAGAGTGGCACGCGTGCCGCGGGTTGGCCATCCCTGGTTTAACTGAAGGTATCAGCTTTTAATTTCTAAATACTACACTGAAGATTATGTCTGTTGAATTTGTTCATCAAATGTCTCACAGATTTAAAATAAATTATAGACATTTCAACAATGACAACAATAAATAAACTCCAGATAACATCTAGTTTCTACCGACGGACACACTACTGTTATTTTTATTTCAATTACATAACGATAAATCAATACAGTTCCTTCTTTATAAGGATACATATTATTAATACATTCATTCCGGTGCGTAGTGGGCGCCTTCTGAAATTTTAAGCAGCCTATAGGCGCCTAAATTACAGATTTATAGCGCACTTACGGATCTGGTGTGGGTGTTTTCCTTGCTGAACATTGTAGTAAATCATTTACAAACTTTCCATCACAATTCATTAATGGAGTGTTGGTAATTGTTAGATAATTTTAAAGAATGCGTGAAGTCATTAACAGTGTAGGCCTTTATAGAAAAGTTCCAGAAAATGCCATTAAGAAGTAATTACCATTAAAAACATATAATAAGCACTCGCATTATCGCCAGTCGTTAAACCCCTTTAAATTTTAGACTTCCTTTAAAAATATTTATGTTACGTCAAATATTTTAAACACAAATTTTATTCATCGACCAGGTTTGGCAGTTAAAAGAAGCAAAAAAAAATACTTTTCAATAAAATAAAAAAATCATATGAAATCATTGAAAAATTCTAAGTAAAGTCATAATAACAAAATCGTTTTATTGCTACGTTTATAAACAATTGAATACATTGTACGGCTGCCTCCCGCTCTTCTTAATGCTGTTACTCTATTTGGGAATGTCATTATTGGCAAATTCATTAGCTAATTGTTGTAAAGTTTGAGGTGTCTGTAAATAGGAGTCTATTTAAACAGCTGAAAATTTCCGCCCAAACATGTCCAATGCAGTTCATGTCCAGAGAATACGGTGGGCACTCCATTCTTGTAATTAATTCCATGATAATTTATCCATTCGTTCACAATTCTCGAGCGGTAAAGATGGACATTATCGTCGATAAAAACAAATATGTAACCTATAGCACTATTATTGGCTCTATGACCTAATTACGGAAAAGAAATGGATTCCCCCAGAAAACAATGACCTGTATGAAGATACACTAACCAGACATATACAAGACTTGCAAGACGAAATAGAAGATGTAGATCAAGCAAATGATGGCATAACGAAGGCTCTAAAAGAAACGGAAAGGAAGGTAAAAGGAGAAAAAATAGGTAAAAGAAAACAGCGGACATAAAAATACGGCTCCAACTACACAAAAATGAAGAAATTAAATAAAGATACATATCCACCGGTCAATCCTAATAGACGTAAGAGAAAACAATACAAGAGAAATAACATTACTACGGATAGAACCAAAATCCTTGAGGTTGTCGAATCCTTTTATCGCGAAATGTATGAGAACACTGACGAAAGGCAAGATCAGCCCCTGCCCAAAATCACAAACCAGGGATCAGAATTAATGCCAGAAATATGGAGCGCCAGATGTTGGGTGTCTCTCTAAGAAACCGAATCCCAAACGAAGAAATACGTCGTAGAACAAAAACAACGAACCCATCAAAAAAATCGCGTCGCTAAAAAGAATTAAGCAGGACACGTCGCCAGATTATCAGACAACCGATGGACAAAACGTATTGTCGAGTGGAGACCAAGACAATAAGCACTACGGAGGAGAGGACACCCACCAATTAGATGGACTGACGACCTGAAGCGTGTTAGCAATAACTGGATGCAAGCCGCACAAGACAGAGACAGATGGAAAGAGCTGAGGGAGACCTATGTCCAGCAGTGGACGCATAAAGGTTGATGATGATGACCTCGTTCCAATATAGTCCAATATAACATGTGCACCCCAGACACAAATTGATTCGCCTCCAAAGAGAGTGGTTGATCCCATCAAATGTTAGTTATATCGTTGTTCTCTTTCTCTCCAGACCAATATTCTACCGTCAGACTATATAAACGGAATCTTGTCTCGTCTTGGAAGCCCTATTGACTGCGTTCCATCGCCCAACTTTATCTGCGTAGACGTTGCGTCAATCGTGGGTGGAAGAGCGTCTTCTTACCCTCAAATGACATGCATGCTTCTTACCCTCAAATAACATGCATGCTTCTTACCCTCAAATGAAATGCATGCTTCTTACCCTCAAATGACATGCATGCAACATATTTTCTGATAGATTCACTAGAAATCACTTCCTTTCATTGGCTTGCCTGAACAAGCTGTTAATCTTTGACGCTGTGTATGTCCTGTTTCTTCTTGCCGTGAGGACTATGAAACGATCTTGAGCATAAGTTGTGGCTCTTTCCCATATGTATGTGCTGCAGATCCTGTCTCTAAATAGCGATTCCATGCCTGGATTTCTACACTTTAAGACACATTCAGTCGCATAACGATTTCCACTTAAGACAAACCTTCCTATCTCCAACGCTCCATACATCATATAATTTACTTACCGTTGCACGTCATTCGCGTCATAGCCCCTGAGGTCACATGATACCAACACGAAATATTTAGGCGGTAGGTGTGTTCTTTTTTAGAATCACTTTGCCGAGTACACTGGCATTACAGCCACTAGACATGTTTTATTATATACGCGTAGAAATAATATTTAAAGATTTCTATTAATGTTAACTTAAAGAAATACACAATAATATGTTTCATTTAATTTGTATAAATGCATTATAAAGCGTTTTTATAAAGAACATTTGTTCGGAACACACTGTAACTGTAATCGAACGAAGGTGATATATTGGCATAAATTGGTAACACTTATTTGACAGTTGCGGTGTTGACACTTTTTATTTTACATTTTACATAAAATAAATATCTATGTATTCCATTTTACATCTTTATACGACGCATAAAAGCGGCTCAAATTGTTTTTAACAAGATTATTTTTTACCTCTTGTTTTGTTTCTATTTATTTACATTAAATATTAATTTGTTTTGTTGTATAATCCACTTTTGCAATAATAATGTGACCTATTTGATTTAAAATGGATTCAGGATTTTTTTATACTTTGGCAACTATGTCAACTTCGATCCCTGTCAATGATAATGACGTGCAACGGTAAGTAAATTAGATGGACTGTAGCTGAGTTGTAATTCTCTAACCGTATTAAAGGCATATGACTAAACTAAATTTTATTTTATTGGAACAACAGTAAAGTCGCTAAAACTTAAACTAAATACTATATTATAATTATTTTACACCAGATTTTTATTTACTGAAAAGTTAAAAATTCAAGAAAGAAAAAGTAACATGTAAAAAGCACTGCCTATCAATTTTGTTCAGGAGCGTATTCATCACAATTAAATTTGAATATTTTTTTAAGACAAAGCTACGAAAAATAAAAATATGAACTTCAAGTGTTAAGCAGTGTATTTGTATAGTATTTGTGTAGTATCATAAAGCTGATATTTTTCTTTTGTCTGTTGTTACAGTTTTAGTGAGACGTTGTTGACTTTTAAAATTTTTTTTTTTTCATTATTGCACCATGTATGTATTTTCGGTTTATGCTTTTATATCTAAATTTGTTTATTATTTTACCGGTTCGAATTTCCTTTACACATTCTTTTCACTATTTTATTCTTGTGCTATTACATAATATGTTCATAAGGTTTACTAAGTCTCAGGAGGCTTTTGTAAAATATGAGTCTCCCGAAATCAGACATTCCCAATTCAACGTTGCCATTTTCTTATTTGTTTGACCTTTTCAAAAAAATTTTCAAATGTTCTGTAATGTTATAAACGTCACATGTTCTTCAAATAATTAGTTTGTTACAATTTCTTTTGATTTTATTCATTTATTAACTTTGTTTTGTTTTACTATTTTATTCTAAAAATAATTGGCGCTCGACCTTCTGTGAATATTCTGTATAATTTCTTCATTTTTAATTTACACTAATTTTTATTTTATACTCTATGTCACAGACATAAAAAGGTCTATGCTCTACTCTAAAGTCAATACGAAATATTTGTCAATTAGCACGTCAGTTTTAGTTCTAAACCTTCTAAATAATGGAGGTGGTACAGTTTTTTCTGGATCCTTTGTCTACAAGCAATTGTTTCTGCTCATAATTCATTTATATTATTTAAATCTGCTCGTAAATCGTTCTCTACCTATTACCGATTTTTAATCCAGCTGTCATTTATCTCTATGTTACTTTTCTATCAGCTATATCCTTATACACCCCAATGAAGCTCTCAAACTGCGCAATGAGGTCCTTGTTTTATTCTTTTGTTAAAACCGGGGTATTACCACCTGAACTCAATCTTGTCCGTTACAATACTACTAAAAACTCTGCTCCTGGACCTGGTAATATACCTTTAATATTCTTGGAAAAAATACCAGACAAAGCTAAATGTGTTCTTATAAAAATTTTTAATCGAATATGGTTCAATAATGTCTTTCCAACATCCTGGAGCAATTCAATAATTATACCTATCCTCAAACTTAAAAATGTAACGTGCAAAATAGTAGTTAATAAAATTGCTATGGATATTGGAAGAGAATTCTTTCTGGTCAATAAGCAGAGTGGATTTTGACAATACCTAACTACTACTGATAACGTCATTGATTTGTAGGGTCCGAAATTCTAGAATCTTGCGAACAAACAGGAAACTATTGCAGTGTTCATAGATATTACCAAAGCATTTGATAAAGTGTTATTATATTATCAGATCACTACACACATAGAATATTAGAGGTAATATCATTAATCTTCTTAAACAACGCAATTTTCAAGTAAAAGTTAACCACTGCACATCTTCAATCAAGCAAATGGCACGCCTCAAGGGTCTGTAATAAGTACAACGCTAATTTTAATTGCCATGAATAATATTATACCATCAAACTCTAGCCTGGTTAGTGGCAGATTATATGCAGATGATCTGGTGTTAATATCTTCGTGATCTGATTACACCACAACTAAAATTATATAACCAAATCCTAAATTACGCTGATGACATTAGGTTTTTAGGAATGATCTTCGATACGAAACTTACACGAGAAAAACATATACAACAAATTTTAAAAAACATGCCAAACTTATGGAGCATTCCGGATCAGATCAACAGAAAGTTTGAGAGCAGAAACTGGAGAGGCACCACTTAAATATAGAAGAATGCATTAAACTCTCACATATGCATTTGCCGCTAATTTTAATCCAAACAATCCAACTATAAATAATATATTCGCTGATCGTTTTAAAAACTTTATAATGAAATTAGAAATGTGAAACAACCATTCCACCAAAGAGTTAGGTAAACTCTCATGGTTTTACAAATTCCGATACCAAATACCTATTTCAACTTCATTAGAATTCCTCCTCCTTGGACAATGAGCATTCCTCAATCCGACACATCTTAAAATATCTTTAGAAAGAACGATACTCCCTACTCCTTAATAAAAAATACCTTCATCAACAAACTTATAAAATGTTCTAACTTCTATCACGTATACACAGATGTCTCTAAATCATCTACTGGAGTTGGGGCAGCTGTCGTTTTCCATCATTACCATTAAGCAGCTTTACGCAACATATCCAATTGTTCTCCTAATTAAAAAACAACTAAATAGCTACCATACAAAACATCAACCACACTGTACAATTTCTATGGGTTCCTTCACACATTGGACTTCAAGCGAACGAAGAATTGCTCAACAAGCAAGAAACAGGGAAGTGAGAAATGTAGTGTTAAATGACTTAAAATCATTTGTTAAAGTGAAGGTCGAAAATTTGTGGAAAAACCAGTGGGACAGTTCAACTTCAAAACTTCGTCTAGGACATACCCGATTTATGTGACAATTGTAATGCTCCACTCAGTGTTAAGTATGTTCTTGTAGAGTGTCCAAGATACCAGTTGCAGAGACAGACCAACCACATTATCGGATAAACAAGTGAAATCTTAGAAGAAAAATGTAAAATTGGTAAAAATCCTTAAAGAGACTAATATACTTAACAAAATTTAATATTTATAAGTAAATTATCTCAGGTATATGTATATATTATGTCACTAATAACCTCAGAGGTTGATGCGACAATGTTTGTAAATAATACAAAAAAATTTAAACAAATTTCAACAAATAATAAAAAAGTTATTATCAATATTCAAAAACAGCGATTTTGTTAATTTTGCAATAACTTTTTTGTTTATTATCCGATTTTAATTTAGCATATCTCATTTGGCGTATTTTTTTTCTAAAAAAGTTGTCTGTTGACTTCAAATATCTAAATAGACAAGTTTTTAAGTTATGAGCAATTTATTTTTTACTAACTTGGTTGGTCTATTAGTACTGATCCCTTCGTCGACAGAGACTCAAGTTTTTTAGTTTGATCCTCACAAATGGTTTCGCTATTCTGTTCAGAATAGCACAAAGATGTTGTTTTTATATGCAGAGTCAGTCTGCTTCGATTATGACCGATTTGAAGTGAAAAAACCCATTAAACCTAGTTTAAATATCAAATTATAAGTCGAGTTACTTTGATTTCATTATCTTAATTATCTCTTATATTTTTCCAGATTCCCACGGACTTCACATATGCTACGATTCTTAGTTTTGTACTAGGTCTAATTAAAATCACGTTTTAATTATTGAGAATTATGTGCATAATGCATTATTTGAATGGGGAGAGAAGCAGAATTATGAAATTAATTAGAATGTTGACTTTTATTATTGTTGATGTGAGTTATTATGCGTAATTAGTGAACACGAAGATTTTGTTGTTTTTCCTGGGGATAAAAGAGAGCCTGGGAAAAAATATTGTATAATTTATGGCCCCAGACAAGCGCCACACCAGCACATTATCTTTTCTTCTATATATGGATAGTTATATGTAATGATAATGCTCTTAATATTATACACATTAGAAAAAGTCAAACGTTGTTCTTATCAATAAGAGAAAAAAAAAAGGACTAATTCTTATATGTTTTTAAAACGAACTAAAACGAACGTTTTCCATTTATTTTCATTAAGGAAAATATAAATACATTAAAAATCTAATTAGAAACATCGTAAATACCAACAATACATTGTTATTTGCCACAAGTATTCTTCATCATCCGATTTCAAAATCATCCCACATACATAACGACATCTGTGAGGGCACCCCAACAGTTTGAATTTGAAGCACTGATGTCGTAAATGTGATAAATTCGCAATACCTCAATGTAACATTTAATAATAATATTAGTATCTTAATTACCCACTTGTGCTGTCTCTTGGTGGTTACATTTCATTGTTGGTAAATACATCTCTATGAGTACAAACTATTTAAAAAGGAAAAGACAGTTAAAATTTGATTTCACGTACAGGGCGCTTGCGCATCCGCTTATACGTATTTCGGCCCAATAGGCCTCATCAGAACGGCTTTCGCAATCGCTCTGAACGTGAAATAAATCTTTTCTGTCTTAGGAAGCAACTCTAACATGGCTTCGTATAGACGCAATGTAGCGACATCTGATAATAAAATCGTAGACTAATTTTCGAAACCAAATTCAAGAATTCCGCTTTAATCTGTGCCTTCTAAAAATTGCAAGGCAAAACAGACGTTGATAAAGATGTTAAGAGAGACATGGGGAATCTAAAAATTGCATTCCACCTGTGAAATGCCTGTACGTGAAATCAAATCTTTTCTGTCAAAACTGTCTTTTCCTTTTTATTTCGATATACTCTGTACGAGTACTAGAAACCAATTCGCTAAGAATAAGAATTTTGCTTAGTTGAGGAGATATGTTGTGGAATGCAATTTTTAGATTCCCCATGTCTCTCTTAACATCTTTATCAACGTCTGTTTTGCCTTGCAATTTTTAAAAGGCACAGATTAAAGCGGAATTCTTGAATTTGGTTTCGAAAATTAGTCTACGATTTTACAAACTATTTAATTTTTATATGAAACGTGGATGTACTTAGGTTGATTATAAAGTATTCTTATAAAAGATACAGGTCTTTGATTTAAATTTAACCTATAATCGCGGAAGCGGTCGATCTTTTGTAATAATGAAAAGCGGCATTATAACATTTCCTAGAGCATGTTTCTAAATGTCGTTAACAAGATGTTTTATTATGTTTCTTTGTACTTTTTTTGTATTATCAAATCTTGCTAGAACCGCAGAGAACGGTCAAAATGACCGCTTCTTCTTCTTCTTCTATGGCCCTCTTTCTCAGGTCTTTATTTATTCCTTTGCTCCAACTTTTTATCGGTCTATCTCGTTTTCTCTTTCCTTCTGGTTGCCATTTTAATATTTCTTTTGGTATTCGTTGCTCATACATTCTTTGTATGCGTCCGAACCACATAAGTTGTTTTGTTGTTAGGTCATCTGTGATTGTTCGTTTGATTCCCATTATTTCTCTAATGCGTTCGTTGGTAATCCTTTCTCGTCTAGATCTTCCTGCTGCTCTTCTCCAAAAATCCATTTCCGTCGCTTTCAGCGTTGCCAGTGTTCTTTCTTTCAGTGGCAATATCTCACAGCTGTATAAAGTGATACTTTTTACTATAGTCTCATAAATCCTCTTTTTATTTTCTTTGCTGATGGATTTGTCCCATAAAATGCTGTTTAACATTGTGATGGCTTTTCTTCCTGACGTATTTCTCTCTCTTATGGCTTTGTCTAATGTTCGATCTTGTGAAATAGTGATACCTAGATACTTGTAGTCACAGCAGTGCTTTATCGTGGTGTTATCGTCTAATATGAGATCTTTTTGTTCTACTTTAATGCACAGGTATTCAGTTTTCTTTTTATTTACTTCTAGACCCCATATAGCATACTCTTCAATTAATTTTCGTGCCGTATAGTTTAAATCGTCATAATCTTGAGCCATTATTACTTGATCGTCAGCAAAGTTGAGCGTATATACCATAAAGTTGGTGAGCGGTATCCCCATTGTCCTGCATTTTTGTTTCCATCTTTTTAAAGCACTTTCAAGGTATATTTTAAATAAAATGAGGGACAGACAACATCCATGCTTTAATTCTTTTGATGTTATAAATCCTAAATTCGAATCTATTCTCTACCAAAAGATCTTTGAAATACTCTTTCCAGTCTTCAGGTTTTATGCTCTGTATTACTTCTTTATTCTTTTCTTTTCTCAGTTTATTTTATCAGTTTCCAACTTTCTGTGCTTCTACCTGTGCCTAGATAAGTATTTATTCGTTGGCAGTTTCTTTCCCAAGACTCGTTCTTCTTCTTAGAGATTTTCCTTCGTACTTCTGCTTGTTTTTCTTTATATTTTATTTTGTTTTGTAATGATTTGAAGCTTAAATATTGTTGGTATAGTTGTCTTTTACATTTTATTTCTCCCTCTATTTCGTTATCCCACCAGTATGGTTTGTTTACCTGTTTATGAGTGATGACTCGTATGATAACATAATGGAAGAAAAATTGCAGCTAGGTAATGTAATTTACAATCAATGCAAGTATGTACACTGTACTAAAATAAGACGATTTATAGGGCCATCTACGAGTATAAGTAACGCCATTGTCGCATTACTGCGAAGTAGCAAACCAAATTAAAAAGCTACAAAAACAAAACAGCAAAAAACCTGTGATTTCAAAGGAAATCGTGCTGTTGGCGATAATGGAGTGGCTAAAACGCATTACGAAACATCGACAATACGGTAATAAGTGCTTAGTGGGTTGTTATTGACAAACAATTAGAAGTGTAGAATTTTAAGCTTATATAGGCAACTAGAATGCAATGACTGAGGGACTGTATCTCGTGGAAGAGTTATACAGAAATAAACCTTGGAATTACCACAGGAAAGGGACACCGAAAATATATGAAAAAAAGTTATCATGTAAAAAATGGCATGGAAGAAATTAAAAGCTGTTAATACATACATAATCGATCATCTTCTACTTTACGGCGCAGAAATAAAAGTTATTAATTTTATTAAAAAAAAATGTAGTTAAAATACTACAATGGGTATGAATAACTATCATTAAAGAGCATAATTATTAATTGAGCGAATGTAGAAAAAACAAAAAATAGGTATATGTATTATGACCTATTAGAGTGCAAAATTCCTCATATCAGTCATTGTTACATCAACTGAACTATAACTATTCTATATCCTGAACAGTTTGTATCTATGCCCGCCCAGTTTTTCTAGTCACTTTTGACAATATCCTGAACAGTTCTCGTCTAGATTACATCTCTAAACTAGTTTCCATTGGAAAAATTATATTGGTGAGTTCAACGCTAGGTCGCAACAGAAACCAAAAAATAATAAATCGCTTGTATTATTTCACGAGTAAATGTGTCATAATTTTCCCCCACATGAGTTTTAAAGAAGTGAAATCCGTCAGTTTTTAGTATCTGCTGTAGTTTTGACTGTACTAATTCCTGGACAGAGAGAACGCAAAAAACTATTATAGATCGATTTATTTTTCATATTTATTTTATTTCAATCGAAATACAAAGAACGTGAAAAAACGAAGGTATTGGAATTATGTACTATAAAGAATAAAGTCAAGAATCCAACTCTCCTCAAACAACAAAATTTAACATAAAAGTGGTCTTATTATCATTATATCACATAAAATATGCAAATTTTTGCCTTTTTATGTGGGATTTCCAGGCCCAACACCAGTTTACAGAACTGGTAAACTATATATGTATAATATTAACACGTTTCAAGAGATCTCGATAAAAAGTACTTTATCAGGATAAAAAATAGATATATGGAATTTTTCTTCTTAAATCTAAATTTTATTTATTTTGATTTAAGAAGAAAAAATCCATCTATCTGCCGGAAGTCTTTCCAGTGGTAATTCCAAGGTTTATTTCTGTATAACTCTTCCACGAGATACGTTCTCTCAGCCATTGCATTCTAGTTGCCTATGAGCTTCAAATTCTACACACTTCTAATCGTTTGTCAATAAGAACCCGCCAAGCACTTATTACCGTATTGTCGATGTTTCGCAATGCGTACGCTGTTGGACCAGATTAATCCCTTTGAATATTTTGTTGTGATAAGCGACCAGCAGTATTCTCCCCTAACTGACAAAGGTTCCAGACTGTTCCATTTTTAGAAATATAGTCATCATTTTCCATTGTAGTTTTAGCCACTCCATTGTCGCCAACTGCACGATTTCCTTTGAAGTCACAGGTTTTTTGGCGTTTTGTTTTTGTAGCTTTTCTATTTTGTTTTCGTTTGCTACTTCGCAGTATTCTCATTTTAGTACAGTGCACATAATTGGATTGATTGTAAATTACATTACCTGGCTGCGATTCTTCTTCCATTTTGTTATCATACGCATCATCACTCGTAAACAGGTAAATAAACCATACTGGTGGGATAACGAAATAGAGGGAGAAATAAAATGTAAAAGACAACTATAACAACAATATTTAAGCTTCAAATCATTACAAGACAAAATTACAAGACAAAATAAAATATAAAGAAAAACAAGCAGAAGTACGAAGGAAAATCTCTAAGAAGAAGAACGAGTTTTTAGAAAGAAACTGCCAACGAATAAATACTTATCTAGGAGGAATCAGAAGCACAGACAGCTGGAAACTGATAAAATAAACTGAGAAAAGAAAAGAATAAAGAAGCAATACAGAGCATAAAACCTGAAGACTGGGAAGAGTATTTCAAAGATCTTTTGGTAGAGAATAGAGTCGAATTTAGGATTTATAACATCAAAAGAATTAAAGCAAGGGTGTTGTCTATCCCCCATTTTATTTAAAATATACCTCGAAAGTGCTTTAAAAAGATGGAAACAAAAATGCAGGACAATGGGGATACCGCTCACCAATACTATGGTATATACGAGGAACTTTGCAGACGATCAAGTAATAATTGCTCAAGATTATGACGATTTAAACTATATGGCACGAAAATTAATTGAAGAGGGGATATATGGGGTCTAGAAGTAAATAAAAAAAAACCGAATACCTGTGCATTGGAGTAGAACAAAAAGATCATCATCACTACTTTTATTTCCAATATTCGTTGGAATGTATTCCTCATCAGCATCAAATATTACTTCATCTTCGGATTCACCTTCCATTAGATTTTAAAACTCCTCAAGGAGCTCTTCGTGGGTAAGAAGGCGATTCGACATATTCTGACAATAATATTACGGACTGAAGGCACAATCAAACATTGGCGAGTGACTAAATCTGTAGCCAGACGCTTGACTTTCACAATAAAATGTAGCGGGATACCCGCACATACTGCTAATCAATACTTTGGTGCAAACTCAACAACAACTAGAAGCGGCCATTTTGACCGTTATCCGGTTATGTTCTAGGAAATGTTATATTGTCGCTTGTCATTATTACAAAAGGTCGACCGCTTCCGCGATTCTAGGTTAAATTTAAATCAAAGACCTGTAGCTTTTATAATAATACTTTAAAACAACCAAGTAAATTTAAGTTTCATAAAAAAATTAAATAGTTTGTACTCATAGAGATATATTTACCAACAATGAAATGTAACCACCAAGAGACAGCGCAAATCGGTAATTAAGATACTAATATCATTATTAAATGTTACATTGAGGTATTAACATTTACCAGCGGATCAACAGCACTCTTCAGAGATCAAACAGTTGTTTTTTAATATACATTAAATATATTGTGGTAGAGGTAGAGAACGATTTGTCGGTTTTTCTCAATCAACTGAATTCTTCTGGAAAATAAACAGTTTTATACACTTTCGAATCTGCTATAAACTATTTGGCTATTTCTGAAGGACGACATAGGTGAATGATGTTTAACTTCTATAACAATTGTATATATTCTTGATTCGTCACTTTATTCCCCATTCGTCATTTTGTACAGTGTTATAGATGTTTTTAAAGCAGTGTGGATGATTTTTTTCAAATTTTTTTTACACCAGTTGACATAAGTATTTTTTAAAGTTGTGCCTTCCAGAAATAAGTTTATCTGGCACAATAGTCTATTTTAACCACTGTCACGACAATCATCCTGGATAAAACTACAATTAAATTTGGAAATTAAATGGAAAAAAAAACGTGTAGAAACGTGTAGAATCAAGATGGTGCTTCTTCATCATAATTGAAAGCAGGTTTGTCGGTAAAGCCTCATGGAACGTAAGTTTTGTTATTTTACGATATTGGTAATTTCCTTCCTCAAAATGTATGTACGCAGTATCCCTTGTAAATAGTGGCGGATCTAGACATTTGCCCTTAGGGGGGAGAACTTCTAACTTGGGAGGGGAACTTCCAATGAAACACCAACCAAAAAACATAAAAAAATAATCCCAAACTACATAAAAAACATAAATAATAGGTCTTCTTTAATTTTGGATCTTTTTGGGGGGAAGGGAAATTTCTCTATTCTCCCTGTCTATCCGCCACTGCTTGAATGTCAATTTTCAAGTATTTTAAAAAATTATAATTTTTAACATTTTATCTAGTGAATTTTCCTCAAATCTAGAACTATCGTTTTCAAGATAAACAACAACTATTATTTAGAAATTATCTAGAGAAAGGAATCTCCAGGTGTGTTACAAAAACTTGAAGCATTAAAAATCATTTATCACTAAGAAAAATGTATAAAAAAACGTGGCTCGTGCTATAAAATTATCAAATCTCGACCACACCAATAAATTTTAACGCGTTTCGTAGTGTAAAGCCGGCTTTGTTTGACTGATTGATGATAATCCAGCATTAAAATTCTCGATATAGAAGAAGAAAGCTTCTACGGTCAAGGCTACATAGAAAATGGCGCTGATTTAGTATCGTGTCTCCTCTTCTTGAATGTTCGTGACTGGAAGGTTAAGATAGTACCAGAGGTGGTTCTGAAAATTGTTTGGTTTATTTTTCCTTTATTTTTGTTGATATACTCGTTGTATAATTATTACTCGTTGGTTAAAGTAATATCGAAACATGTGATAGCATGTGTCACTGCCATTTTATCATTAAAACATGGTCTCATAAGTATGCACACTTTTAGTCACACATCATTTAATTCATGCTCCTAAGATTTTCTTCTCTCTCTCTCATTCATGCTCCCATTCCTCATTTTGACATTCCATCTGTAGCGTTTTGTTGTGGTACATTCAAATTCACTATCAAAAATTATTAATGAATATATAAACAAACATAAATTATACAACAAACTCATATTTCATCTAGGATTGGGTGTTAGGCAGCTCGTACACCAAGGCGATAACCAACATGCAATATTCAACATCCAACATACGATAAATGTTGCATATTTCATAATAGCGTACACCTGTACAACGCAACATGAGATAATGTCTCATATTTCGTAAATACAATAATGAGCGTACCAATTCTGGAACTTCAGTATCTGAAATGTCTTTAAGTGAAGAAGATGTAATTGTAGCTTGGAAATTTCAAAAAATACGTCAGAAGGAAAAAAGAGAAAAATGCGTCGATATTGGATTCACCCGCCGCTTGAATTTAACATATTGCATAGTCCAGTCCATGTTTCGTGGACCTTAAGAAGGCATTTGACCGGGTCAAATTAAACGACATTGTCCACTTATTGTACTCAAGAGATATACTAGGAATAATCAAAACGATTGAAAATATTTACCAAAACAACACAATAAAAGTAAAAGTGGAAGAAGAACTAACCGACCCTATTGAAGTTGGCACAGACAGGCAGATTCCCTGAGTCCTCTATTGTTTAATCTGATTATGGATGAAATAATAAAAAAAGTAAGAACTAAAAAGGGATACCAAATGGGAGAAAAACAACTTCTCAAACAACAACTCAAATAATCTGCTACGCAGACGACGTAATACTACCCTCTCAAAGTGAAGACGATTTACAACGTGTGCTGCACCAATTTAATAGAACCGCCAGAAAATTTAAATGTTAATTTTCCCAAAAAAGACAAAATGCATAGGTACAACACCAAATTTACTAAGACGTAAATTGGAGCTGGAAGGTCAAATAACACAACAAGTGATGGAGTTTAAACATCCAGGCACCACACTACCTAGCTACGGAAAGCTCAAAACTGAAGTGGAAGATCAAGTTAATAGAGCAAACAGAGCCGCAGACTGCCTGAATGAAACAATATGGAGAAATAAAAATATCGGGAAAGAAATGAAAAGCAGAATTTACAAAACAGTCATATCAAACCAATAATGACATATGCGGTAGAAACACGACCTGACACAGAGAAGACAAAAAGGATGTTAGAAACAGAAGACATGAAAATGCTTAAAAAAAAATTGAAGACACTATGAGACAGAGCTATAAGTACGAATATACGGCGTAGATGCAAGTTGGAGAAAATCGAGAACTGGGTAAGAAATAGAAGAGTAGAATGGAACGATATGAAGAGACGGTTCATCAATAGGAAGACGATCAGTAGGAAGACCACGAAAACGATGGAACGACAACTTACTGGAGGCACACTGAAAAACAGACAGTCATGTCTACATAAAAACAGAAGAAGAGGAACAAGAAGCATAGTCCAGCAACTGTTTCACACGAACAATTGAACCACCATTCTGAGAAATTTAAGAAATATTGTAGTATCTGGTTCCGTAAATTCCTCTGTCACATAGCTAATTAAAATAATAAAAATTAATGAACATCAAGATGGATATCGCGAAATAATAAAAGTGGTAATGAAACTACGAAAATCTCTAGCTCGCTAGATACTTTCTAATGCCATAACGATCAATACCTATTCAATGGAAATATGCATAACTTTTATATCTACTTTTAAAAAAATATAACTCCAAATGCACGGGCGGCTTTCAAAAACACGAACCAAATTATGTTAAATAGAAAATTGTCACGTGCTAGTGTCATTTTCGAAGAAATATCTCAAGAATCGCACAACATACATTGCGGGAAGATATAAACCGAATGTCTCATGTGATTTTCTGGAACCAGGAGTTCCAGGAATCCTAGTAGTTTTAAATGCGCTCAAGAGATACATATTAACCGGCGAAATCTATTGGATGTTGCTTTTTTCATCTTGTGTATTAGATATCGCCTTGGTGTACGAGCCCACTTAAAGTTACAAAATAAAACCGAATTTTTTAACATTTCTCCAAAACGGTTTAAAACTTTTTATGAAAATTATGGTTAGCATGCCATGGCCAATAAAACTGAAGTAGCGAAAATATTTTTTTCTCGATTTTTCTAGATGGTTAGGGACTTTACAAAAACAAGTGCGTGGTAACAGAGGTCGAGCAAAAAACCGTACAAATGATAATGCTATTCTAGACCGTATTGATAAGCACCAAGAAATAAGCATGAGGGTGATAGATGCTCAATTAGGGGTATGTCGTATGAAAGTGTAAAAAACGGTTAAGGAACAGTTAACTCACCTCATCTACGTAACAGCAGTTCAGAATTACTTCCACAAGACCATCCGAAACGTATAGAATTTTGTGATTGGCTTTTAGAAAAAAACAGACAGGATGTAACCCTTATAAACAATATTTTATTCAGCGACGAACCAGTAAGGACAGTATTTCTTACTATCTTAATAACCAATTATTTAAACGGAGAAAATGATTTCTCACTTTTACAAGATAATTTTACTTGCAAGATGTACCGTTAGCGATGAGACAAATTCTGTGGTTTTTTTTTTCAGGATGGTTCCCCACTTCATTATGGCGACAAGGCTAGATACAGCATTTTTATATTAACAATATTCAGCACATTGCATAGGAAGGGAGCCCGATGCACCAATTGAATAGGCATTTCGGGGTCTAGATCTTAATCCAATGGATTTTTGTTTTTAGGGATTTATGAAAGATTATGTTTATTCCGTGAAAATACCTAGTGCAGGACAATTAAGAAACCGAATTTTAGAAGCTGTTAATTTATTTCGACAGACACATTTTATTTTTCAAAATATTAATTTTTCATTGTTGAAACGATGTAGCGCATTTTTAATCCAATATTATGCTACGAAAACTGGCTAATTGGCTAAGCTAAAGCCATTATATAATAATAAAAAAAATGCTACAAAAAAGTTGGGGAGAAAAAAGTTTGGAGAACCGCCCCAAACATCTAGAAAAATTGAGAAAAAAATATTTTCGCTACTTTTTATTGCCCCCGGGATGCTAACACGTAATATATATTTGCTAACATTTTAAACCGTTTTGGACCAATACTAAAAAATTCAGTCTCAGGCATCTCATAACTTTTTCTGGGTAAACTTTTGCATATAGGTACGCAAATCGACTTAATTTTATCTCTAAAAATCGTGGTATAATTTATAACCATTCTTTTGTGACAACCTGTATAAAGAAAGACCTAACTGTCATATTCAAGAATCCTGTAAAACAACTAGAATTATAAAAACAGAAATTTTGGAGATGACAGTCACGATGAAGCGATTTTTACCACTTTTCAGTAGAATTGGGTCAGATAAATATCTAAGCAATTACATAAGTATATACAACATAAACGCTTAGAATGTAGAATTGTCTTTCAATTTTTCAATTTCAACCACTTTAGCAATATTTTAGCAAATAATCAGTACCTATATGTATATATTTTACGAAAATTATACGAACCTTTATATTTATCTGCAGTTACCACACAAAGTGGAAGTGGGTAAAGGTAGCAAATGGACACGTGGGTGTCAACATTTCATATTATTAGAGTAATAAAATGTAGAAACCGTCGTAAAGACACGAATGTTATTATTAGTATTAGTAAGTTAATAGTTTCCCAGCACGGTGATTTCATTCTTTTGTTTTGTAATAAATTCCTATTATCCTTAAAAAGTACCAATTCATTTTGAAATTTAAACGACTTATAACTTAAATGACTTTTATTTTCCATATCTGATCATACATACTATAGACCCAAAGCCAAAAGTAATTTTATTCCTCAATGCAGCAGTGTGGGGGAGCCCCATCCTCTTGGAACCACAAATCACTTTTATTTGGAAGAAATTCTAGTTAACGAGGAGCAGTTAAGTTTGGCTCAAAAATGTGGCCTATATTATGATTATTTTTAATGCCGAACCAAACATTCACCCTCTCTGGATATTGTGTCCTATATTCTTTCACCAAATGTGAATTTTTATATGCCCAGTGTCGATATGTCTGGTGGTTATACACAGTAATCATTTCTTGTAAACGGCACAAAGTTCTACTCCCAACACTAAACAATAATATTCCAAAGTTGCGATGATTTAAAAAAAAAAATTTTTTCCTCAACGCAAGTCTTAAACTGTCTTAAGAGAAGTATGCATACTGTCATCACTGCCAGAATATATTTTTTTAATTTGACTAAGTTAATTTTAAAATTCGTAATATATAAGTATGTTATAATTATATAATAACGTTACTGGGGGATGTGTCAGTGTCAGCATAGGTAGCGAGAGGATATCCTTAAGTGGAATATTATCATCTCGCTTGTGGAATCTGGTCATGGATAGGTTGATAGCTAGACTGTATAGATAGATATGAATTTATGGCTTACTTAGTTCAGTATTATAGTAGAGAAATTCAGGGGGATTAGGATATCAAAACCTGAATGGTACAAAGCTAATTCTGGATAATGAAGTAAAGTAGCTGGCTGTAATGTTAAAGTCAAAGCTTAGTTGAAAACAGCAGCTAGGATAAATATCCAAAGAGCGGTTACTACTTTATTGGTAGCCAAACCATTGGATATTATATTGGATTTATAACATGGTGATAAAACCAGCAAGACCATTGGCATAAGTGGTATGTCGGCTCAAAATAAGCAAGATGCAAAGACTTTTGCTAGCTTTGTAAGTAGAGGAGCTCTCAGGAACATATCAAGAGCAACTACGAAGGCCCTATGGGATCTCTATCCTATTTACATTGTTATAAGGGGGGAAATGAGATTGGGATATTAGAGACTGCGACAAAACCTAAGCAACGTAATTATTAGATTAAGATCCAATAAGATCACAAATAAAATTATATACCATATAGACAACGACTTTTGACCATGTGATACCAAGAAATAGGACTAAACTACCTTTTCAGATGGACTTCGATCACAAGCGGGATAGAACAGAGGAAACAGACAATCCAGGCTGTAGGGTTAAACCTAGACAGGCAGATCAAAACTACAGAAGAGTCGGGTGTAGGAATATACATGTATAGTGGTGGAGGAAATATAAACATTTCCATTCCACTAGGAGAATACACCTCTGTACGGCAGGCAGATATATGCAAGAGAAATTGACATGAGGGCTTCCGAACTTAAGCGAATCAATATGGGGCTAACGGCTGGATAATGAACAGAAAGAAGGAATGGAACACCTACTTAAGTAGAATGGGAGCAAGGATAATATGAGATGAGTCATTAAAAGGACCAAGAAGTATACGAAGGCCAAGAAAAAGGAAGTAGGTCCAAGCCAACATGGACATCCAATAAAAAGGTATTCGAATGTGGAATTTCACATATGTGAAACTTCATATTCGGTGGTAGTCTGGCGTTCATTCATTTCCTAGCTTCCCCTGGGACAAGACTGGACCAGAAAAAAAAACTAATGAGAAACAACCTGTCATTCAGAAACTACAGAACTGGATTTCATTAAAGGCCATATCTCTGAAGGTGAAGGGGAATTACGGATAAATAATTATAAAAACGGCGACAAAGCTCACCAAAGACAGAAAAAGGCCCAAAGAGTAAGCTAATGCTAAGCTAAAAAAAGTCCTCGACCCAAAAGAGGTTCGACAGAAGGCGCAAAAGCCGAAAGTCCCCAGTTTTTGGGTATTGACCGAAGATCGTCCTTTGCCTCACCCGTCGAGCGTCCTTGACATTTATTTTTTAAGCCGCCAGCTACGACTAAGATCAGGAGTGGCTAGTGCTGTAGAGAGAATAGCAACCCCGAAGTGGAACTGGGCAGGTCACGTGCCTCGAGACCAAGAGATGATGCATATCAAAGCTGAGGTCGTCCACCAACATGTTGGACTGACGATCTAAGACGCTGCCATAGGAATTAAATGCAAGAGGCACAAGATCGAAACAAATCGAAAATTATAAGGGTGATCTATGTGCAGCAGTGGACAAGCGAAGACTGAATTATGACATTACAGTATGATATAATATTAGCTAACAAGAGATGAATTAAGATTAGAACTTTAATCAGATCAGATTATTAAAAATATGTGAGGAAAATAACTTCAATTTATAAGTAATAGTAGGTTATATAAACAATAATGTAAAACTTAACAAAAGTCATTGCGGAGTAAAAGCAATTAATAAGGGAAGAAAGGGTAAAATAGATCATTTTTACTCACCAGATATATGAAATAGGACAAAAAACGCAAAATAATCTTAAGAGAATATACAAAATGATGACATTGGCCAACGAAAGAAGCAGATGGAAGAATAACAGTAAATTCTCACAATCTTATCTTCAATATAATATATCGATGGAAGAATTATTTATAGTTAACCTTATTTTGCATATACCATCAACCAGATTAATCCGTAATTATTACAAAATTTTTGGACGGGTTTTTACTAAGATGGATACCACAAATCGAAAGGCGAATAGACGTAGACACAGCTAAGTGTGTCAAACGATGATTCAAAAAACTTTCGTAAAATTAAAAGGAACTGATTCGTATAAGGATATATATAACAGTTAGGCTGACTGTCTCTTTTAAATGAATCACTTTTACAACGGATATTGCATAATTTTAGTATTCAGTACATTATCTTAAATACATTGTAAACTAGAGCTGGTATTACCATAAGAAAATGGCATGACTTCACTGAACACCCGTTGAAATAACGTTTTACATATTAATGAACCATAAAATATATAAGTTTAAAAAACTCTTTTCCTGAGACATTTTAAAAAAAGTTTCTTTTATTGGTGTACCTAACACAGCTTATTTAATAATTCATAAAAATTTGGTACCGATAGCTTGTAGGAACTAAAATCTTTGCCAAATTTTTTATAATCAGCTGCTGCTGTTTTTATTTTATACGATAATAGCTAAGAAATTTTTTATAGCTTGGATAAGACGCGCTAGTGGTGATCATAATGACTGACTTTGAACAGGATAGGAATACACAGTTGCAGGAAGCTGGAATTTCTGGAAATTGGCAATAAAATTGGTAGAAATGCATTCACCGTACTTTGAGTGTGGAATGACAGAAACACAGACAAATGAATCAACGACATAAAGATACCGGTTCTGTCCGAAGATCGTGACCGTGAAAAGCTTCGCTTAAAAGTAAATTCCATTACAGATTGATTTTCCCTCTAGTTACGTTAGTCACACAGGAATGGCTGGTTACCACAGGACAACGAATTTACGATCAATTTATCGCAGAATCAAGTCTTTTGGCTTGCAGACAACGCAACATCTCATCTTACTATTGACTTAGGGAGGTGATATTACAGTGGTAGGTACTAAGTAGGTGGCCAGTGAAATCCGGAACGAAATCGAATTGTGTTCAGTACCAAGTCTCGACATTATTTATGGACTTATGCCAAAGACAAAGTAAAATATGGAAATTCAATTATATCTACAACGTTTGAGAGAGAGCACTTATCCGAAAAGTTATGGTGCGGGATACAATTTCATAGGGATGCATATAGGGATAGGGATAAGCGACTTCATCATTTTATATAAAAAATGAAAGAAACTGAATTCTCAGGACTATATCCACAATATTCTAGATTCAATTGCAATGCCATTTCTACAGCACATAGTAAATCCAATTTTCCAACACAGAAGTAACTAAAAAGTTTCTTAGTGACTCTAAAACTAAAATTTCTCCCTGGCTAGCCAGTGATCCTGTACGAGAAATAAAAGCCAGAGCATCTCTAAGTCAGAGCTTTAGTTTTATTAGACAGGCAGTTTCTTTCTGATTTAAATCTCACACCGCAGGTAATACTGAAACTTGCAAATCTTAAACAGCAATAATGTCGAATCAAGAAGTTTTGCAACGATTAATTATAGAGAGACTATTCTTATAAGTGGTAAAAACAGGAAAAATAAGTTACCTGAGAGATGTGTACGCAAAGTACTACATCCCCCAATCCCATCCCCCATAATTATGTAGTGTAAAGTAGTTGATGATAATAGATAAATGATAGACAGTCTTATTGCTATGCCCTTGTGTCAGTTGGAAAAGAAACCCTCAAACCACTTGGGGAAAAAACAAAACCTTGGATGACAGTAGAACTTCTTGAACTTATGGAAGAACGAAGAAAACGTAACAGCAAAAGACCTGAATAAATACAAAGAAATTCAGAGAAACATCAGAAAGAAAATTCGAGAGGCAAAAGAGAGGTGGCTCTCCGACAGATGCAAGGAAATAGAAGATCTGGATAAAAAGTATGATAGCTTTAATTTACACAAAAAAATCAAAGAAATGACAGGTTCTAGAAAACGTACAAGAACGAATATCCTTAAAAATGATAAAGGGGATATTATTACTGATATGAAGGAGAGATTATGTGACTGGACCAATTACATCCAACAACTATTTAATGATGAAAGAGAAGAACTGTCATTAGAAATCACCGAGGATACCGGACCACCAATATTAAAAGAAGAAGTCATCTATACCATTAAAAACACAAAAGAGGGTAAAGCTACTGGACCAGATGATGTGCCAATCGAATTATTAAAACTCATCGGTGAAGATGTTATTGATGTAATGGTTGAACTCTTTAATCTAATATATCAGACTGCCACAATCCCCAGACAATGGCTGCAATCGACCTTTATAGCAATTCCCAAAAAGCCAAGTGCAACAAATTGCTCAGATCACAGAACAATAGCTTTAATGAGTCACACACTTAAAACATTTTTGAAAATAATTCACAGCAGAATTGTTAAAACTCTTGAATATGAAATTAGTGACACACAATTTGGCTTTCGAAATGGTATGAGTACAAGAGATGCTTTGTTCGGCTTGAATGTGCTGGCTCAGAGATGCATCAGGACATGTACTTATGTTTTGTAGACTTTGAAAAGGTATTTGATAAGGTTCAACATAAAAAGCTTATAGATATATTAAAAAGCAAAAATATTGACAGTCGTGATATGAAAATTATATCTAATTTATATTGGAATCAAACTGCCAAGGTAAGAGTTGACAACCAGGCACCCAAAATATCAAAATACAGAGAGGAGTCCGCCAGGGTTGCGTGCTGTCCCCACTACTTTTCAATGTCTACAGTGAAGCGGTATTTCAAAAAGCGCTCTCAGACTCAATAGAAGGTATAACAAGATAACAACAATAATTTACAGAACGTAATGTAACGCCTTAATGAACGCTGTCATGAGTACGGACTGAAGATAAATTTAAAGAAATCTAAATGCATGATCATGACTAAATCTGCACATGCAAATATCCAACTGACTATTGAAGATACTGAAATTGAGAGTGTTAATAACATGCATTGACATGACATGCATTGAAATTTAAAAGGTTAGAACTACGCCTAAGAATGCTTCGATTAATTACTATTTAAATGGGAATAAGCCACAATTAAAGGTTAAAATACGTTTATTGACGTTTCAATTTCCACTTCGGAAATCGTTCTCAAAATACAAACAATGTTTGTATTTTGAGAATGATTTCCGAAGTGGAAATTGAAACGTCAATAAACGTAACCTTTAATTGTGGCTTATTCCCATTTAAATAGTAATTAATTTAAAATGCCACAAGAAAATAGCTTCAGAACAATGCTTCGATGTTACGTGTTCTCTACTCTTCTTTATGGCTTGGAAGTAAAACAAGTTCATCTGAATAAGTTGGCCGCCCTTGAATTTTGGTGTTACAGAAGAATCCTACGAATACATGGATTCAAGGAATGTCAAACGTGGAAGTAACTAGAAGGATAGGAAATGAGGCGAAATAATATTAACTATCAAAAGACGAAAACTTGAGTATTTAGGACATGTGATGAGAGGGAAAAAATACGCATTATTACAACTTATTATGCAAGGCAAAATCCGAGGAAAGCGAAATGTGGGAAGACGAAGAATATCCTGGCTTAAGAACTTAAGGGAATGGTTTGAATGCAGTAGTGCAGAACTTTTTAGTGCTGCAGTTAATAGAGTCCGCATAGCCATGATGATTTCCAACCTTCGATAAAAGATGGAACTTAAAGAAGAAGAAGTCTTATTCCTGGGCTATAAAGCACATATCATAACCAGTAATATGGAGGGTTAAAGAAAACGTGTCTCTGAATAATACAAAACAATTTGGTTGATAAAAACCATCGACAAACTTATAAGAAGTAGCTGAAAATTCTAATCATTCTTCAACATACAACAAGATCATAACAGCATCAATTTCCAACACATCAAACGATTATTTAAAGAAGAAAAATAGTAAATTAGTATCTTATTTATATTAATAAATCATCTTGATACGATCATATAACGACCTATTGAAGTGTTTCTAATCCCCAATTTTAAGATACTGACATATTAATGATATCAATTTTAGAAGACAAGAAAACAATTTATTTCTGAGGCTTCTTAAAAAACTAAATGGATAAACGATAACAAAATGAAAATGAGCTGATTCATACCAAGGTTGTTATGAATAATTTTCAAACGGAGAATAGTGCTTTTTCCACTTTTTTCACATAGAATATTTCTATAGATCTTTACTTGCTGTATCTACTAACTAATCTAGACAGTTTTTTAGGTTAAAAAAACTTGATTAAAAAACTAGCTCCAGAAAATTAAAAAAAAAACTAACCACCGAACTTCACTTTCGATTATAAAGCTTTGAATTTCGTTTACAAGTCCTCGGTGGAAATAGACTCAGCAGGAGATGGGCCATACTACCTGTATTTAAAATAAATAATGAAATATTTTTCTTGTCCAAAATTTGATGTCTTAAATCAAACTTTATCTTTTCTTTTCTAAACTAAAAGCTAATGGTTTTGTAGCCAGCAATACTGTCGAGATAATGATAGTCTGGCGTCACTCGCGTGCCATTACTGTGCAAAGACTCCTTTATCCTCTTTTGAAAGGAAACAACGTTGGCCAAACAACCAAAACAAACAAAAATAACCGGATTGCAGTGATAGGTCTGTTGACTTGACAGACCGGACGTAGATATATTCATAACAGCACTTAAAATCGTTACAAACGACGATGCACTTCCATAAAAAGGCAGACCAACTCAAGTGTAACTCATTTCGAATCGTTAAACCGGTCAAAACCTGGCGACAGTGTTATTATTGGCCCTAAAAGTAATTGGTGGTTGATTACAATACATTTTTGGTTGCGATATATCTGTCGAAAGGTAGGTGTCTTGTTCTAAACGTCACGGTTATGTGGGTTTGCGACTCACGCATGAAAAATTTGATTTTAAATTTTATAATTAAGGAATCTATAGTAATAAATTATGATCAGCAATGCAATCGAATGTGGGATGGCTGAATAATATTCATATTTTTATATAAAAAAGTGTTATTGAAATATAAGGTTAATCTTCTTTAAGTAACATACATCACACAAGATAATTATTAAGCATTTGGAACGAAATTGCAAATGCAGCATATTTTATCGAATACGGAGGCGTTCCCCAATTAGTTCTTTATTTTTTGAAATGCAAATCCCATAGTTTAGCATATTTGTCAACCTTCTTCCTTGATGCTATTGATGAGATCAATATTAATCCTCCATATCATTGTCCTAATTTTAAACTTTTAATAAATGTTACCACAAATGTTACTGGACAAAGTTGTCCAATTTCTATTAAGGGTTATGGTAGATGGACCTCCTAAGACGGGTCAATTGTATCACCCCTATCACCCCATAACCTTGTGGCCTCATATAAAGCCACATAACGTCTCTTTATGGTAACTGGCAACTCCTTAATTCTATTAAGGGTTCTCCTTATTAATTTAAGGTAGTATATGAACCACTGTATTTATGAATAGGATCTGCTAGTCATGCCTTAACTAAAAATGACAATTAAAACGATTAATTTAATTTTAAAACGAAACGTTCCAGAAGAAGAATAAATATTAAACCTAACAAATTATAATAAAAGATAATTATATATTATTGGAGATGATACATATTAAAAAGCTGTATTAATACCAATCTGTATCAATAATAAGGCCTATATCAAAGACCTTTCCAATAGATATTACTTAACTAATTAATTTTTAACATTCATATAAATCGTTTTGTTTTTATTGAACTGTGGTTTCACTGCTTGCTTTATTCTGTTGCATTCCATATGATCTTCGTCAATTTTAGTACTTAGCCATTTTTTATTAAACTTTAAACTACAGGCATGTTTCGTTTTTCCATTCTACAGGCATGTTTTCGTCCTTCCAAATTTCGACCATTAGTTTGTACATCGATTTCAGCAGCTCTTCTCCCTTGTGTATGATCAGTTTATTGTTAATTTCATCTGGCGTCGAAGTTTTGTTTAGTGTTAGATGCTTTACAACATCTATGAATTCTGAATAGGTAGCCGCGTCTTCTTCTGCATCTCTATTATCTGTTATTTCTTCGTCTTTTGCATATATCTCTTGGCTGGTTTTATATAGATCCATAAAATGTTTTTCCCAATCTTTTTGGTTTATTTTTATAGTTGTTTTTTTTTGGTACTGTATTGTTGTTTTAGAAGAAGAGATCGGATGAGAGAATACGAGAAATGATGGGAGTCAAGCATACAGTAGTTGATGACATAAAAACAAAACAGTTAATATGGTACGGCCATGTACAGAGAATGCCAGATGACAGGATTCCGAAACAGATTTTGAAGTGGACACCACAAGGAAGAAGAAAAAGAGGAAGGCCGAGAAGAAGCTGGAGAGAGGGAATTGAAAAAGAACTAGAGGAAAGAGAAATCCCTCCAGGCCTATGGTTAAATAGAGAAGAATGATTATTAGTCGGAAGGCGTCGGAGAACGCTGTAAACCGATAGTAGTAGTATTGTTGTTTTATATATTCGAACAGTCTTTTGTTTTCCTTATTATTTATTTCTAACTGTTGTATTTGTTCAGATATCTATGTCTCCTCCTTTCATTCTATGTAGTTTCGTGGCTTCTTGCTTTTCCGTTCAGTATCGTATTGTTCTAGTTGTTCCTGCCTTCCAGTTTCTAGCAATTTGTTTCTTGCGTGGTTTTTAGTTTAATTTTTCTTGTGACATTCTTCATCAAACCAAGCTTTCGATTTTTTGTTTTCTTTGGGGTCCTATTATTTTTTCTGCCGTTTCTATTATGCTGTTTTTATGTTGTTTTATTCCCCTTCTATATCCTCATTGTTGTATATTCTCAGTTTCTGTCCCAACTCTCAATATACTGTTGTTTTATTTCTTGTGGTTTCAATTTATCCATGTTCCATTTTTGCTTTTCCCTTCCTTGTTAATGTTTTCATGTTTAATTTAGCTATTAATACTATACGATCAGTATACGCATTTGCTCCTCTATAAGATCTCACATCTTGTACTGTTTGTGTCCATTTTTTCGAAATTAGCATAGTCTATTTGATTGCCATCCGTTCTTCCCGGTATAATCCACGTTATCTTGTGTTCTCTTTTGTGTTTGTGTTTTATACTGACTATATATGTGTTTGTTGCAAATGCTAGGTTATACATTTTTCCTCTATTATTATTTGTGGCTTTATTATGGTTTCTTTGCCTGCTACAATTCGATTATAATCTCCTCTTCCCATCTTTGCATTAAAGTCACCATTATTATTAAGATATCATTTCTGGGGATATTTTCACAGGTTTCTTCTAGGATATCATAAAATGCTACTTTATCTTCTTGGGTTGCTTCTTTTGTAGCAAGTATCGATATTTTTGCTTGTTTACTCTCTATTTTGATATTGGATACCCTTCCATTAACTGCTTTGAATTGTTTTTCTTTTTCTCTGAATCTTCTATTCACCATAAAGGCTGTCCCATTTTCCCCTGTTTATTTTCTCCGGAATAGTACATAGTAAAGTTTTATTTCTCAATTTTTCCTTAATTCTTCCATCTTATTTCCTGAAGAGCTAAAATATATTCTAGTTATATATCTTGATAGTATATCATGAATTTATAAAATTTACTAGAGCCCCTGATTTCTTTTCTGCATTTTATAGGAACTTTTAATATTGCTGACGTTTCTATTTATTCAAATTAGCCAATCTCTTCTTGATAATAATAGTGTTTTAGCTCGATATTCTTAAGGTAAATAGTGTCCCCGAGGCAAAAAAAAATGAATACAAACTTCCTTTTAAATCGCATTTGAATTTCAAAGAAAACAAAAACAAATAAAATAACAATGAGATACTAGTTTATTAGGTAGTTTTTAAAACTCTAATGTCAAGGATGCGTCGTTTTGCATAATATAAACAATTTACATACTTTCATATTTTTAGTTTCTCTTCTAAAATTTAAAACAATATTCAAATTAATAATGCAGTCGATTCTTCCTTTTGTAGTCAACCATAACAGAACTGTACGCTTCGTTTCTTACCCGCCAAAGCTATCTCTTACATTCACGCCATCTATAGTCGCTCGGTCCAACTTAGCGTTCCTTTTCTTCGGCTGCAGCGCTTCAGCTTCTCTTAAACCACCTTAGGCTATGACCGGTTGACCTCCATCGCTATTGGCTCGAAGATTACCTAAGAAGGCATACAAATCGCTTTGCAGTTGACCAGACAAATTGTTGTTGAAAAAGTAAGCGGTGTTGTCAAGTCTCAAAATATTTACAAATACATTATACAAAGGAAAATAATTTAATAAAATTTTTTATGTCATTTAGACTCACTCCTATTGCTTTTTATTTATGCAATTTATTTAATTCAATTTGTCCTTTGGTTTATTTGCATTTTTTTGTTGAGTTCTTATCTATAGAAATTTTTAGGTTGTGTTAGATCGTGTTCCTCTTTAGGGAATACATACAATAGAGAAATAATTACTTTGAAACAATAGCATAAAAGCCATATAGAACCCATCCACAAAAAAGGAGATAAACACATATTTAGGAATTATAGACACATTTTTTTTATTTAATACAACATATATAGTCTTCTTCTTCCTCGTCTTTTCTCTTTTCAGGGTCGCTGTTCCTTACTCTTCTTCGCCACTTATATCTGTACATCGTATCTTCTTAATTTTTCTCTTTTCAATCCCCTTTCTCTGGTTGTGGAAAGACTAATTTCAGGGCTTTCTTATGCAGTTTTTGGTTTAAATCAGTCTTTCCACCACCCTAGAGAAAACCCAGTACCTTGTGCTCGAACACCAGCTTTCAAATTAAAAGCATTTACACAGTGGTGTTTACAAACTCACATGTGATGACTGCCCCAAAAACTTACATCGCACAAGCTGGTAGAACCTTTAAAAAACGAACAGCAGAACACAAAAGGGCTTTCAATAATAGCAAAACAGATTCTACACTCTCTAGACTAGATTATAATCATTCTTTTGATAACCTGTATATTAATGTACCTGTATTTAATCTGTATATTAAAAAATACAGATATAATTCTGAATCACCAATTTGAGGCAAACAGCTCTTCCCTACTTAACTTATTCAGTTAAAGACTCGCTCATGATCGATTGGCTTATGGAGTTGTGTGTTCTTCGAATTGTTTGTGTGTGGGTCTTGTTTTAGATGACCTTTGTCACCTCTTCAGGACGTGGTGTGGATTTTTTGAATGGTGACACTGGATATGTCGTTGGTCACGGCGGTAGTTGTTTCGGTATCTTGCGAAGGAGGTCGTCTGCAGAGGGTGGTCAGCGGAGAAATGGCTTGAATGCTAAAAGGGTTCTCTTCAGAAATTATTATTTTTCTCGATCAATTGAATATATTAATGGTAATTATGAGTTGAATTCTAGCAGTGAATTGTAGGCAGCTGTAGCTGTATCCTCCCAATGGACAGGTATAATTATGCAATGAGATTGGGACACCACAAAAGACCGATCCCTCCCTGCTCGTGGGCAAAACTCGAGGTGAGCTATTTACCTGAGTAGTTAAACACTGTAAGCCGTACACGCATAGGAAAAATATATCACTTGAGAAAGACGCCCTGTCGAAACAGCTGTAGTGATAATAAACTCTAATAAATGTTGTGTATGTATAAAAAAGAAAAGTTTTCAGTGTTTTATTCTATTTAAAAGATTCCTAACCATGATATGTTGTAATAACAACAATCTTTTAAACGATATAATTTTATTAAAAAAATCGTTTATATAAAAAGGTATATTTATTTAAAAAAGAACCCTTTCGGGCTACATCACAGAACGTTTTCGGACTAACAAGTCCATCATGAGTGCTGTTACATACATGAGTGAAGCCGCTAAGTATGTGGATAAAAATACTTTAAGTTTGTTATATACTACATCGTTGCTGATAAATTTATATGATGTTAAAGTTTTACACAGATTTACTTCATGGCAACGTAAAACTCGCAGCTGGAGTTGCTGGCCCTGAGGTGACGTCTCAATATGAACCTTAGGTAGCAACTGTTGGGAGTTTTATGTTACCAAGAAGTAAATCTGTTTAAAACATCATACATATAACTATCATATAAATTTATCAGCAACTATGTAATATATAACAAATGTAATTACATTTAAAGGGTTTTTATCCGCATATTTAGTGGTTTCACCTATGTATACCTGGCAATAGCACTAAATATAAACTTGTTAGTCCGAAAACGTTCTGTAATAGTCCGAAACGGTTCTTTTTAAATAAATATAGCCTTTTTATAAATAATTTTGAGATTTCTGGTATACAGCCGACTACAATATAATTTTTTGTTATTGTAAAATGGAGATTATTGAAACAAACGGTTTATAAAGACTTTAATAAAAATGGCAACTATGCACGAACTTTGTTTGGTTGACTGGTTTAAATCGCCTTAGCCGGCTTCATGGCCAACTTTGAATATATTTAAGAAACTCGAATGGCTTATCATGCAAATGAACAAGGTGTGAACTTTATGTTGTAAATAAAAATGTCAATTAACTAGAGATAACGATAGGTAAGCAAAACTGTGAATAGACTAGCGGTAGTATGTATCAGGACAATGGTTTTCTTGTAATCTCGAAATTAGTTAACATTTAACAATACAACTAAGACGGACATAAAGCAAAGCAATATTTGAAAGTTGACCTTTGACAGTTCTAGCGGGGTTCGACGAAGATTAGGCCTTATATCTTCTGCGTTAGGTAAATATGGATATTAAATGATGTTTTCAATCCACTAGTGGTTAATTTTGTTGGTTTTTAACAACATAAAAACTAAGATATTAAAATGATAGTGGACTACGGTTCTGAATGATTTTTTCTAAAAAGTGCGGCACTATTATTGATTTTTAGTATATATATAAAACGAGTTTATTACAGCTGCCGCCGTTTCTCGCAACCTAGCTTCCAACGCTTGCGATCGTTCCAGTCATCTACTTGTAGACCCCTATCTTCCATTGCATCTTTTACTTCTTGTCTCCACGATCTTCTTGGTTTTCCCTTTTTCCTGCGGTTGGTGGGGATCCACTGATTTTTAGTTTCTTATTAAAAATAGAGTATGATTCAAAATCAGAGCTCTTTAACTTCCAGGTCTTCTTTAGAGTTATTTGCGGTGCAAAATCTTTTTGTCGCCTGATATTGTCGTCAAAAAAAGAATAGGTGATGAGTTCCCGACATAGCCTTAAGCATTAGAATCATTAGTCAAATTTTAGATGGAAAACACAGCGTTAAAAAATATTCTGAAACACTTACAAGAAAAGATTCGAAGGCAGCATATCGTACACAAAAGACTTGATAAATATACGCAAACATGCGTATATCAACGGACATGGAGTCCAATGGAAAGATTCATCAATAGCTGTAAAAGAAACGGATAATAAAAGATGAGCGAAAGAGAAAAAATTAAGAAAATCACTTTAATCTTATTAAATGAAGCATATTCCGTAGCAAAATTCCCTTAATAAAATGCAGCTGGATCTGGTTGCCGATTCTGAAAGAAGACAGTAATAACAAAAATGCTAAAATTGATGAGGTAACAACATATTGAGATTTACGATTTAAGAATAACATAACACAACTAACAGTAGATATAAAACGATCAGAATTTGATGTTTCATTGATCAGAAATTTAGGGTTAAAATAACACGTTCCAAGAATGATTGGACTATAAGGATTATAGAAGTATAGTACAGGTCCAATGACACTAAGATTGAGGTAAATTAACCATTAAAAATTTACCCCAATTGACAGAAAAACACAATATTTATAGGTTATAATATTATTTTAATAGTTATATATTTTTTTGAACGATTTTCGGATTGGAAGTCTATGAACTTAAGGGTCAATAAAATATGTGAAAATGGTTAGTAAGTAAAATATGAATACAAAGTAGTTGCTTATCAGTGAAATTATCGAGAAATGCTCGCCTACTCTGAGAATAACATCCGTATTACAAGAAAATATCAATTCATGTGGTAAACAACCTAACGAAGCACAAATTATTTTCTGCTCCAATAAGCAATGTCATGATATTAAATATTTCATATTCTCATCAGAAGAGGTAAAATATGTATGGGTCTATAATTTAGAAACTATTGGTTAACAGAAAACGAAATGTATTGAGCAACATTACTAAAATAGTAATCACGCAAATAATAATTCGTATGTTTTCTGATCGCGGTGTTAAATTGGTTTATTGAAAATATTGGGCGGACGTAATTTCGGCCGGAAAAAGAGCAGGTACTAAAAGCCGGTAGGTAAATTCGGCCGGAGGTTTTAAGTTGCTTCCTTATCTCATAGGTATTTTCGGCCGCAAATCAAATAAAATAACAGAATGCTTTATATTAAAATATTTCTTTATTTCAATAAAATTATTACATCAACTTATTTCTATAAATTAAGTAAACTATAAATTTTTAAAAAACGTTTTGATGTGATACAGATTTAACGAAATTAATTCTAGAAATATTGTCAGATCGAAGCATATTTACCATGTTTTCGATAAATTTTAGTTTGTTTTTTACTTGTTTGTCTTTAATTTTTGCTGGAATATTTAAATTTTTTATTTTTAAATATGCATCGATCTGACAATCTTTTAATTTTTCTATAAAAATAAATATAGAAGGGTGACTTGAATAAAAACTAGAATTAAAGTGCGAATGGAATGATTCGCAGGCATTTGTGGTTCTTTTAATTGATGGGTTTTCATATGCCCATATATTTGGTGGAAAATGAGATTCTGGCGCTATGTAGTTTTCTAATAAATAGTCTGCGTATTTATCTATAAGTTTATGGTCCGGTTTGTATGACATGAGATCAAATATGAAACAATCTTCAACTTCAGAGGGGTCTAAATAAGTTAGCCCAAAAGTATGAGTAAGCCATTTGCTTTCCTCGCAGTTTTTATCTTTATACATTTGGGTTAACCCTAATGATTGTATTTTCCTATACCACGCCTGGTGCAAGTGGAATCTACAACCATTTAGTTTGGTTTTGGGAAAGACAACTTTTAATGCGTTATGAATTGCGATTTCAAAATCCACAAATACCTCCTTCGGTTCAAAAACAATATTATAAAGTTCAAAAATTTTAGATTTTACCAACAGAAAAAGTCTCATATATGTGTCACTGGTCTTATTGGGCAACAGACAATACAAAAGAGGAACATAATGCCGATTTTCCAGTCCATGGATGGTAAATAACTGATAAAAATATTTTGTACAATAAGAAAATGTGCCATCCATGTAAAAATCTTTCATTTTACATAAACTTATTATATTTGTATGGCAAGAAAAAACAATGATATTATCAGCTGTGCTGTTAATAAACAAAAAATTTTCACCTGTTGTGGTTTTCGGTCCATAACTATCGAGTACAGAATGTACATCGTGAATATCCTTAGGCAGGGCTGGTAAGAGCTTACGGCGGCTGTTGTACAAATTTCTTCTTATTAGACTGACATCTATCGATGACAAATTCTCTGGCAAATGATTTGAAAGAACGCTTTTAATAATTTTTGAAGGTTTCTCCGATATGTCTTCCTCAGCTTTGCGCTTGCATGAAGTCGTCACTATTTTTCTCTCCAACGTAGTTTCATCGGACTCGTGGTTGTGGATTAATTCACTTCTAGTAACTGTGCATTCCGCACCAACAGTGTACAGTTTGGCTAAACATCTTAAATTTTTCTTTATACACCTCCAACGTACTTCACCACTTTTTAATACGTCCTGTTTACAAAACTGAAACTTTTCTACAACTAGTAAGTCACAACCGCGTGAACTCTTAATTACTGAAACAGATGCCATCGTATACAAATAATATATTTTATGCTTTCTATCGACTAGTAGCTTCAAGATAAGTTATAATACTGACTAGCTATAATAATTTTATACCTGTTATTTGTGAATTTTATACATTTAAAGGAATAATCTTAAGTAGGTACAACATAGTTATTAGAATAAAGAGATAAGTAAATTAAAGGTATTTCCGACAGGTACACAGGATTAGGTATTTCCAAATAAATACACAATTAATATTTTACAGAAACTATGAAGCGTAATTACCAATATTTTAATCTCATCGTAAACATCAACCCCTCGGCCGAAATTACCCCTGTCATAAATGGTACCCCTTGATTTATGCAGGTAGGCCAAGGGATTACCGGCCGAAATTACGCCCGCCGAAAATATTATCGGTATTTCGATGGTTAAATGAGATCAGTTGTTATAGCGATAGTAGGCAAGCTTTATTAAAAATATAGTTTTTATCTTGAATTTTTATTTTTATTTATCTTGTCACTGAAAGACGTCTTTAAAAACTGGGAATGACAAAATAAGGGCATTAATATTAAAGGTATTCGTCTACAAACCTGCGATTTGCAAATGTTATAGTCCTTACCCTTATAAGCAACAACACGGATGAGATTTAAAGAATTACATTTAGTATCTCTAAGCACATAGGACTAAAACTAAAATCATGACTTCAGAAAATACGCAACTAAGACTTGATAATCAAATATTGAAAAACTTATCTGAATATATTTAGTTTGGACACAAAATACAATTGTGAAAAAAATAGATCTGAAGTAAATAGAAGAGTGGGGCAGTGTTACCTTTTGGCAAACTGGACTTCATACTTAAATCTCAGGAAATCTTCACATACAGTCTTAAAACAATCGAATTCTCGAACAAGTTCCAAACAAGGAAGTCAAAGAAAAACTGAGTAACAGACGTTCTTTAAAAAGTGACTAAACTTAACAATAATGGGCTGATCACAAAGTGCTAAAGCTTTTGGATAAGTGGACACATAGACTCATTTTGGAATCCTTGAGAAAACTAAGAGAGCATGGAAAGATCTCAAGAAGACGGCATACAAAGTGGTAACGGAAAATTTTATTCACTGAACGCCATAAATATAAAGACGTGAAGTGAATTAGAAGAGGCCTTTATCGATGAGTGGATAATTGAAGGCTCAGTAGGTATATATTTTTATTTTTTTATAAACTGATTTGTCATCACGGTGGTAACACAAAAAGACGGGATAAATATTGTCCTCCTGAATTGGTTGATAAATGGGAAAATGTTATGTATGATTAAAAACAGTAAGCAAAATCTGTTAAAATTTAAAAGGGAAATACCCAGAAGTTCGCTGTATACCAGAGTTTCAAAAAAACTTAAGTAAAAACTTCTTTTTGTATAATGGTGAACTTAAAATTATCCAAAATGGATTTATAAATATTCAGAACGTTTTCGATCCTATCAGATCATCCTCAGTGAAAAACGTCTAGTTTGTGATGTTGTGAAGTTGTCAGGAATTATCATTTAGGGGACAACATGAAGCGGAGCATTCGTTAAATCAAGGTACTTATAGAGAACTAATAAAAATGTGTAAGAAATATGACTGGGAATTTTCTAATATATTTTCTGATTCGAGGACATTCAGCGGCGTATTTAAAACAGTCCAAAATGAATTAAGAGAATCAATTAGTTACATTTTGAATAACGTTATTGAATCTGAAATTCAGGAAACCATTTGCTTTTCGCTAGAAGTAGATGAAATTAATGAGATATCATGTCATTCACAATTATTGTTTCATACGCGTTGCGTGGTAATATTGATAATGGTAATATGACAGGTTTTTCGGTTATACAGACGTGAGTAAAAACCATAAGGCAGAATATATTTTTGGTGCTTTACAGGACAGATTAAAATCTTTTGATATCAAAAATAAATTGAAAGGGCAAACTTAGGACGGCGCTGCCGCGATGTCCGGTGAATTTAATGGTCACCAGGCAAAAGTTACATCTACTGCACTGCAAGCTTCATAGAATGAATTTAGTTTTGCAGGATACGTGTAAAAGAATATCTTTTTTGTCAGTTTAAGAGGATTTCATTCATTTTTCTCAAGCTCGCTTTAACGGACTAATGTTTTAAAGAATCTGAAAAAAATGTTTGTCAGACGCGATTGATTTTTAAATCTCGGTTAGTTTTTACTGTAGCAGATTTTCGTGAACAGCTTTTGGAAGTTTTTGATTTTATTATTGAAGGCGACGATTTTGAAAGTGATGATGTCTCGATCCGTGAACCAATCGGTTTGAAAACTTTATTAAATGATTCTCTTTTAATATTTTTTTTTAAATATTTTTAAGAAAGTGTTTACAAAAATCGATTTGATATTCAATGTTGTCCAAATTTAGTCAACTGACAATATTTATTCCAAAAGAGAATAACAAAGGTGGTGCAAAATCTCAGAGATTGTCGTAATGATAGTAATTTCCAATACATACGCAGTGGCGTTTTGGATTTGCTTGATATTTCCGAACCCCCCCCAAAAAAAAAAAAGACAAAGACATGACACACATACAAATCTAAAAAAATGAGTATATTTTGAAATTTTGGAATCTATTATTATGCAAACAGATACTCGTTATTCGAATTTTGAAAATTTTTGACCTCTTTGACCATTCCAAATTTAAAAGTTACGCCAAATAATTTCCAAGATATGTATTAGACAAGTTAATTAAACATTATCCATCATTCTGTAATAAAATAACGTTAGAAAATGAATTAAAAGTTTTATATGTTGATCCAAATATTTTCGGAAGGTGGGATAAGTTACAAGATACGTATAATTTTATATACTGCAATTCATTACAACAAACTGTTCTCGAAATTAATAAATTATTGTCATTAATTCTCTCATTACCACCAACTTCTACCTCAACTCTTTTAAAATCTCTCTCCAAAACTCTAATAAATTTTACGATGTCATTATAACCCATTTTGCTACTTCCTGGCTGTAGACTAGAGTTAATTTATAAACATGTTTAGGTTCTAAATTTATAGGAATAAAACAAAAAAAGAATCTTGTATGATAATTGAAGCCTTTTTATTACACGGTATGGAGACATAGAAGAGAAGGAGGAGACAAAAAAACTTGCCCACCCTTTCTCTAAAGCCACGAGCCTCCACTGCTCTGTAGTTATGTGGGTCGTTTTTTTTTTCACCTTTTTTAAATAGAGGAATCATAGTACTCCTTCTCCATTCCTCAGTTATTCTTGAAAACTTTAATATCTTATTAAACTCTTATTAAGCTCATTCGCTTTTCCGGTCGCCTTTCTATTTTGCAACTTTGTTATGGTTTCTCTTATCCCAGATTCTGTTATTTGCGTTAATTCATTTGATATTCTTTTTGGGGGTTCAAGAGTATATGCATACTATAAACATACTCTTCCACAATACTAATAGTGTTATTTTGTTGTTTGATTCGAAACTTGTTTTATTTATGTCAAATTGTTTCTGAATATTTAGGAAACATTTAAAATAGATGTGACTGAAAATGTAAAAATTTAAATATCGGAAAAATATCACTAGATATATTAGAAAATTCATACATAGTAACTGAGAGAAGTAACACAACATTGACTTCATGTTTCTATTATTTATTTCGAATGCCTAAAGAGAGACCAAAAAGAAACCATAATTGGATATTGATAAAAAACACAATCAAGAAACTCTTAAAATAAGTAAAATAGACATGCCATATACAAAAAGATGTAAGTAGGCGAGATGAAGATGCAACGATCAGAAAAATTTTCGACGGAAGAGAACCAGTGGGAAGACGAGCTAGAGGAAGACCAAAACTTAGGTATCAAGATAACATAGAGGATGATCTAGAATCCATCGGAGTTAAAGCATGGAGAAGAGTTGCCAGAGACAGGGGCAAATGGAAGATTGTTCTGAAGAAGGCTTTGGCTAATAACGAGTTGTAATGCCACTGATGATGATGATACAAAAAGAGCATAACAGAGAAGAGGTTGCATAGAATAGGGAAGATTGGAGAAGACACGAACAAATATAACTGCATATAAGCTATCTTAGTATTTGTTCGGAAACCGTTTGTGCTAATTGTTTATTGTACATATTCCTTTCATGTATCATTCTGGATCAGATTTTAGTGTTAACGACTACTTACGTAGCGCCGGGACCGACAGCTTTACGCGCCGTCCAAAACACGACGGTGGCTCGGTTAAATTAGAAATTAAAAAATTTTCTGGTGCCTCTGCCAAGTCGTACAGCTTGGTAAGACAGTATCATGACCACTGAGCTATCTAATTTGTTACGAATTATTTTTGTTCTTAGACAACGTCCATATGTGTCTAAAACTTGTGAACTACTCCTTCCGCTGATATCGCTATTTTGGTTACTACATCTTCTATCCCCAGTTCGTTTCGTTAAGTAGGTATTCCGACTGCTGTTATTCTACACGTATTTATGACAGTACGAGAAAAGTAAATTATGTAATACGCTGTTTTTCTTATAATTTCAGCTGTATCATTAATTTTTTACATATTTTCATAAAGCAACTTATAGTAGCCTTGACTTTTACTACTACTCGAACTATTTACATAATCAATAGTATTTATTACCGATATTTTAAAAATGCATTGTTTCATAATTACCAAGTTCTAATTCTACAATTACCTTCAGCTGTCTGCGGAAGTCGGTGATTGTGCTACTAAAACAACTAGCCTCCATCAATTATTTATTACGGATGAATTGTAGATGTCTTAAATACCGTATAAAGTAAAGTAACACACAGGTAGAGAATGTGCCTAAGGAAATTAGCATTCTACACTTTTCCAGCTTACTTTGGTTACTATTGATTCAGGTTATTACTGAATTTAAATTAAACAAATTGCGACAATTTGTTAATCATAACATGAATTAATTATTGTTTTAATTGAAAGCTGTTTACAGCGTACGGGATCACATATATACCATAAGATTCATAAAATTTGTTGTAGGATCTGGTTACCTATCTTTAAATTCAAATTTATGTTGATACTTACCAAAATCCTACCATTAATGTTATGATGCTAAACAAAAGTTAAGCAGTTAGAGTTAAGCAATTGAAAACACATTAAAAAATCAAAAAACCGGTTTAGTGTGACATATCGTAAATTAGCTCTAATATTCAGAACTTCATTTGAAACTACAATTAAATCTGCTAAAAAGTAGAATACCGAAAGCACCGTGTAAAGAACTTGAAAACAGATTGAAATTTCAAAATAGTTCTCCATATTGTAAGTTATCTCGAATATTCTGAACTTTCACTTAAACTGCAAGATAGAAAATAAAAAATGTAGGGCTTCAATTCAAAATAATCATTAGACCACGAGAAATATTTTTCGTCTCCCAATTAAACCTAATAGAAGGAAAACTGACATTTAGAAAGAGTAAAATTCAAATAAATCTATCCAAAGATAAAGTATTGGTTTGGTATCGCATTTACGAGGCTGGTGTTTCTATATCATAGTTATCACACGCCAGAGATGAAATAATGAATGCTTCACCATCATCAACATCTTCCGATTGTGTGTGTGATTGTATTGTGTCCGATTATCGAATGTTGATGATCATATTCTTCTTCTTCTTTTTGTGTAGACGTGACTCTCCCTTATTCAATGTGCCTCCAATAAGTTTTCGTTCCATCTTTTTCGTGGTTTTCCCACTGATCGTCATCTTATGGGAGAACCGTGTGTCGCTGTCTTTACTACTCTATTTGTTGTCAGTCGGCTTATATGGTCGTTCTATTTTACTCTTCTTTTTCTTACCCAGTCCTTGATGTTCTCCACGTTGCATATACGTTGTATATCTGCACTTCCAGCTCTGTCGCATAGTGTCTTACCATAAATTTTTCTAAGGTTTTCATCTTTCAATATTCTCAACATTCTTTTTGTCCCCCCAGAAATATTGTTGACAGATAGCAAAGAAGCAAAAATCATCAATTTACAATATGATAAAGATATTTTGCTATTGAGAGTATATGAGGGAATAATGAATAAGGAATAATAAATAATGAATCAAGTTCCAGTTTTTGAAAGATTAAGTTTTGCAATGATACTGCCATTACGAGAAAGTAAAACTACATCTTCTAAAATAGTGCTGATCTTACTTATGCTAGCACCGTGCATCATAAAAAAAAAATTTTTTTGGTGTGCAAAAAGTGTTACAGAAATGGAAAACCTACTATAACACTAATATTAATATGTATGGTCCACCGTACACACGAATTAATATTATGGGTAGCAATCCCCTAGAGTTATTAGACCATGTCGTGGTGAAGGGGTCCTTATTGATAGATCGTTGTCACTAATTCTGTGTGGAAGCTAACGACTGGTTAAATCGGAATGTCTAATTGTATTAAATAATTATGAGAATTACCAATTATCCAAATTAATAACACTAGAAATCCTAAGATTTCCTACTTGGTGAAACTAAATTCAAATTTTTACCACTGTGCTTTCTAAAACTTGCAAAGCAGACAGATTGATAAATTAGTGGACAAGGTAAATAAAAATTCGATTCAGAGCATCTGCATATGTCGCTGTGATGATACCTAATGAGGTTGAAATACGTATAAGCGGCTGGAGGATGCTATGCATTGAAATTAAATCTAATAATGTCTTTCTAAATGATCCAAATGTTTATTTATAGGTACTGTTTATTTATAGTACATAGGACTATGTAGGATCTCTGGATTGGTTGGACCGAGTCTGTTTACACTGTGGGTGGATGTTTACACAAACTAGAGTGTCTTGCGCAGCGGTTATATTAATACTAAGTGTTAGTACGTCAAATAGCTTCGGGACCCTTAAGTATGCTAAGGGCGGTGTCTAGGACAGTATCGTTTAACGTTAATTAAATATAAAATGAAAATAATAAAAAAAATTTATACAAAAATTAACAAGTATGTGTGGAAGAAAAACCGAATATCAGACGATGCCCAGATTTCGTAGGAATCTTCCGGCATGCGGTGCTGTCGGCATAGTTCGGGGATTATAAGAAACTACTACAAAGTAGCCAAGAAAACAGCGATGAAGCTCCTCTAAAGAGGGAAGCGCGACAGCAAGTGAGCATGAGTGAAGCAGCAAGCAAAACGTTTACGTATCTGTTAGATCAAGGCCTCCACAGCAAGTGCTAAAGCCTATATGGAAGCCACAAGTATAGATGTACATATACCCAAAATATCTTTCAGGTCTTAATTTAAAAAGGTCGACGATATCTCCAATCATGTAGCGACAATATTATCTAAATGCGGTTTTTTAAGCGTACCTGCTCTTCCGCTAGGGATCTATGGAGGAGTAATACTGAGTCACAAGCTTTCATCTCATATATAGTTCCATTCGATACACCCACGTATGCCAGTCTTTGTAACACATTTATTTAGAATTTTAAACTGCTACGTGAGCCTTTTTTTTAATAAAAGATAATTCACAGATACTCGTAGAAAATATGTGAATATTTTTTCCGAATACATAGATACCTACTTTCTTCGTATATAAGTACCATTTCTTTGAAACTTTTAATATTGAATCCGAATCTCATCCGAGTCACATCTTCTTGCATACTTAACAGTTTTGCAAGGGATACGAAATAGAGATACGAGAAATAGTATTAAAAATATTTAGTGGCTCAAAACATGTACACCTAGTAAGTATTAACCACATTTTGTATTAACCTTGGTCAAAATTTAAACTTCATGTTCTTTTTAATTAAAGTGGTTATATACTTTTTAGGACACTGATGATGAAATATCGATTCCGAAAACGTTTTGTCTTCATGACATAGCCCGTTTGGGTTTTTTAATTTATATACCTTTTATAAAGGATTTTAACAAAATTTTTTTGTGATACATGGTATACAGCCAGGTACAGGAACTTGGTTTCCTTGTGGATAGTATTAAAAAGAATATGTAGCTATAATTGTTGAGTTTATAAAAAGCAAATAAAAAGTTCATACAATTTAAGTGCGCTAGTAATAATTTAGCAATTTCTTACTTTAGTAGAAAGCCATCATTAATGATTATCAATTATGTGCCTTTAATGTGATTATGTAATGTGACTTGTGATTAACCTTTTTTGACAAATAATATCTCCCGTTTTTTTAGTACCTTTCCATTTGCTAAAATCTGTTGCGATGCTGCATATCACCGACAATAAAACAGAAATTAAAGAGTCAAGCAAGGCACTGATTACTACTCATGTGAGATTGTTGACAAAAAAATTATAAAACAATGTTATTGTTTATAAAGATGGAGGTTGTTTTAAAAACAACAACATAAATAACATTAACCTTCAGGGTTTACCTAATTATAATGTACGTGGATTAAAAAATAATATAAGAATGGCGAAATCTACTGAATAAAACTAAAATGATTGAGAACAGTTTTTAAAATGTTTCCAAAAATATTACACTTAAGTGGGAATATCAGCAAGGTGTTATCAAAATATATTCTTGTTTGGATTAGAACAATTATCAGATAAAGGAATTTAATTAGACAATTCTTTATGTTTTATCGACCTGAAGTAAGTTTTGTTATAATAAGGCTAGTTCTATTACACAGAACTCGAATTATTATCCATCAAAAGAAATATCTAAGACGACCCTTTCGATGTATATTCAATCAATTTAGATGACCAAATTATCAGGTAAATGATGAAATAATAGCTACATATATATTCAACTATCTACCAGAAACCTCATCTACAGATTAGTTAACGAAAACATTTCAAAAGTTTAGCTAGGACAAATCATTAAAAAACTAAAGAACATATGCCAAATATGCAATTTGCATTCTAAAAAATGGATATTTAAGTATAAGGAAGCATCACAATTGGAAAAAGAAATGCCAAAACATGAGCATATTTTTTAATGACGATACAACGTTATAATACACTGCCACTTGCAGACGATCAAACTATTGTAGCACAAGATATAGAACTATAGATGACATACACACACAACACACAAGATGGTAGAGGAATATAAAATTTGGAGCCCAGAAGTCAACGTAGATGTGCATTGAAGGAACACAACAAGATTTACAACATTGGACAGAAATATGAAAAGAAGGAAATCAACGACAATTTTAAATGGAGTATTATGGGATAGAATTATAAACAACGAAAATAAAAAGTTAGTTTACAATACGCATCCTCAGTTAAGAGCATAATAATGTATAGCTGCGAAGCGTGGCCTTTAAAAGAAGTGACAGAATAGATACTAAGAGCCACAGAGATGGACTACTGGAAACGAGTATTGGGAAAATCAAGACGAGAAAGAATCGCAAATAAAAAATCAGATAAATTATGAACGAAATACGAACCAAACAATAAACATGGTACGGACATATACAAAGAATACCCAATCACAGGATTCCAAAGAAAGTATTAGAATGGAATGAAAAAGGAAGGAGAACAATTCCCTCCTCAGGTAGCTGCAGCTTCCTCCGAGGATTTTGTTAGTTGTTGCCCTGGAAACCATCAGGGTCTTCTAACTCTATTGCCACAAATTGGTCGCATTGTTCCTGTAGTGATCCTTTTCCAAGTTAACATGCTCCTTTTATAACTTGGCTGCACGATACTGATGACGACCAAATAGTTATTTAAGGACATCTATTCAAGGAAAAATATTAATTTAGGACATTTTCCACGATGCCGCAGAATGGTTCTGGTTCCATAAAAACGTTAGCAGTAAAAGGAGTATGAGTAAGAATAACTCCTTCTAGGAACTTCTGACGTGAGTTTCCCATTTTAACAGAAACAACTTTTCTATCTAACTTGACTATTTTATTAAGTTGATACCTGAGATAACACTGAAAACCAGGATTACTTAGATTCACACTGAGATACAACGGGACTGCCATTAGGTATCGTCTTTAGACTCGTCTGTATCTGCTGTAGATTAGTGACAATTCAAAAATGTTCAATATTATAATTGCTGTATATACGAATGAAAAAACTTAATTTAATCAATTAGATATTAGACATCCACCTGTAGAAATTGTCTAATAAAGTAGAGTGGGTTTTTAAACAAACTATAGTACTATAAGAAGATAATTGACAAAATCTTGTGGTTCTACATTAGGTATCGAAAAAGAAATACAAAAAGGCTGGAAAAGATTATAATACTTACATCTTTAGCAAGAAAAGAACACGATGTAATAAGAAAACTGGAAAAGATACTCAAGATACACTTTTGCGTGTTTTGACTAACAACAAAGGACACAACCAGTTAGAATTAGTAGTGAAAATAGCTGAGTAAGCTTTAAATAGCAAAGCTTGTTTAATTCTAAAAATGAAGCATTATTGTTTAATAGAAGACCAGTTTTAATTTTATCAATTTTACTAGGGTTTCCATATTAGTGTACTTCTCTAAATGCATACACACAAAACAAAATATTTAGATCTGAAAAAGTTCAATCGTGTCATTATGAAATCGACGTTACGTGCAATATATAATAAATATCAAGACCGTTAAAATATTTCGTAATATTATATGACCAGACCGGAAAACATCTAAAACTAAAAAAACAAATTGTAAACGCATTGTTCCGTATATAGTTTACCGATTCAGCGCTGGAATGTGCTTCCTGTCCAGTTTTAAAAACAAAATTTTATATATTTAAAATATATATCAACGAAAATATGTGAAAAATGGAAAAAAAGTGGTGACCAACATAGACTACGGATAAGATAATGAAATAATAGTTGGAAAAACAGAAAAAATATGCAAATGATTTGACCATAATCTTCTTCCTATGCCGTCCCCATTAACGAAGGTTGGCGACCACATTTCTAAAAGTTTCTCTGTCTTTTGCAACGTGAAATAATTCGTCTACAGTCATGTTTGTCTAGTCTCGAATATTTCGCAGCCATGACTTCCCTTTTTGCCATCGACTCTACCCTGCAGAAGACTATATTTATTATTCCTCAGTATGTGTCCAAGGTATGCAGTCTTGCGTACTTTTATTGTTCTCAACAATTTTTTGTCTCAACCTATCCTTCTCAGCACTTCTCATTGGTGACCCTGGCAGTCCATGGAATTCTCAACATTCTCCGGTATATCCAAAGTTTAAAGGCTTCAAGCTTCTTAACTATTTGCGCTTTTAACGTCCATGTTTCTACCCCGTACAATAGTTGCGATCAAACGTAACATTCAACAAATCTCAGTCTCAGCGCAGTATTCAGATTTTCGTCACAGAACAATTGCTTGCATTTTAAGAACGCTGCCCTTGCCATTTCTATTCGTACGCTGATCTCTTGGTCTGGATCTCATTCTGTGTTGATGTAAGCTCCCAGATATTTATATTTTGCCACTCTCTCTATTTGCTGTCCACCAAGAGTTAGTTGTTCATTATTTATTGGAATCATAAATTTAGTCTTATCTGTGTTGATGTCAAGTCCCATTTGAATGCATTCACTATTTATTGCATCTAGTAAAGTTTGTAGTTCTTCTATACTCTTAGCCATAATTACCGTGTCATCTGCAAATCTCATGGTGTTTACGATTTCTCCACCAATTCTTATTCCCTCTTTTCTTTCCCATAAGGCTTTTCTGAATATGACCTGTGAGTACACGTTGAAAAGCGTCGGAGACAAGACGCATCCTTGCCTGACCCCTCTCGCAATCGGTATATTATTTGTTTCTATATCGTTCACCTTCACTACTGCTTTGTGGTTCCAATATATATAGCCTTAATAAACTCAATGTCTTTTTTGTCTAAACTGATGATTTTTAATTAATCTTTTCCTTGTTTTGCATTCTGTAGGGCATTCTTTACTTCTGAGGGTAAAATTTGTAGGTAATGTTCTTCTTCACCTATATCTTGTTCATTTTCCCTCTCGTCATGGAACACATGGATTATATATTGTTCCCATACTTCCTTAATTTGCTTTCTTCAGTAAGTATTCCTCCATTATTATCTCTTGTTATGAGTGTTCTTCTTTGTCTGAAGTTGCCTGTAAGTTCTTTCATTTTTTTATGTAAGTTTGAGGTGTCATGTTTGTTGCTGAGTTCTTCCAGTTCCTGGAATTCTTTGTTCATCCATTCGTCCTTAGCCTTTCTGATTTCATATTTGATTTTATTCTTGATGGTTTTATATTTATTTTCATCTTTATTTTTGTATTTTCTTTTTTCAGTTATTAGCTCAACTATTTCCGGTGTCATCCAGTCTTTTTTAGTGGTTTTCTCTTCTTCGCCTAGGACCTCTTTTCCCGCTTTTAGTATGGCTTTTTTCATATCTGCCCATTCCGCTTACTTCAGTTAATTTATTTATCTCTGCGTTTAGTTGCTGTTGGCAGTTGTCGTCTTTTAGGTTTTTGATGTTTATTTTGGTGGTTTTAATTTTTTCTCCGGTTTTCTGAGTTTATTGTTGACGTTTGCTAGTAATAGATTATGGTCCGTATCTGCATCTGCGCTTGGATAGGTTTTTGCACTTTGTACTCCATTACGAAACCTTTTGTTAATCGTTATAAAATCTATTTGGTTTCTGATTATATTGTTGGTGTTATCTTTTGGAGAAGTCCACGTGTATAATCTTCGTAAGGGTAGGTCGTAGTATGTATTTGTTATGACTAATTCTTTCTCCTGGCAGTACTGGACTAGTCTATCTCCTCTTTCGTTTCTTTTATCTAACCCAAAGTTTCCTACTATCCACAAGGAATCTACGTTCCTGTATTTGGCTGTATACCATATATTAAAAAAATTTATTAAAATCCTTTGTAAAAGGTATATATTTTTAAAAACCCAAACGGGCTGTTTTAGACAAAACGTAAACGACAAAAATGGATTCCGAAAACGTTTTGTCTAAAACAGCCCGTTTGGGTTTTTAAAAATATATACCTTTTACAAAGGATTTTAATAAATTTTTTTCCTACTATATTTCCAGTTTTTTCTCGGCCGACTTTAGCATTAAAGTCGCCGATAATTATTTTTACCTCCTGCTTCTTTATGTTTTTTGTTAACAGCTGTAAGTCCTCGTAGAATTTTTCGACCTCAGCATCATTGCTATCAGACGTTGGAGCATACACTTGGATTAGATTTATGTTTAGAGGTTTGGCTTTCAGCTGAAGTAGCATCATACGTTCGTTAAAGGGAATGAAATTTATCACAAACTCTTTTAAAATTATTACTGATAATAATACCAACACCATGGCTGTGTTGACAATAATGGAAATATAATATTAGCTAAAATTAGCTGAAACAAACTATATTTATACCCAAAGACGTTAAACAAATAAACGATGTTAAGAAGTTAAACAAACGATGAACAGAAATACAAATACGGAAGTTTATAAATATCGAATCTTCTTCTTCTTTTATGTAAACGTGACTCTGTCTCTTTTTCAATGTACATCCAGTAAGTTCATCGTTTTCGTGGTCTTCCTACTTATCGTCTTCCTATTGTTGTCATTTCCATTCTACTCTTCTATTTGATACTTACTCAGTCTTTGATGTTCTCCACCTTGTATCTACATCGTATATGCGTACTTCTAGCTCTGTCAGAGTTTTCATCTCTGCTGTTTCTAACATTCCTTTTGTCTTCTCTGTGTCAGGTCGTGTTTCTGCCGCGTATGTCATTATTGATCTGATGACTGTTTTGTAAATTCTGCCTTTTATTTCGTTAGCAATATTCTAATTACTCTATATTGTTTCATTCAAGGATCCTGTGGCTTTGCTTGCTATATTCACTTGATCTTCCACTTCTGTTTCGAGCTTTCCGTAGCTGGATAATGCGATGCCTAGATATTTAAACTCCATCACTTGTTCTATTTATCTCACCCTCCAGCTCCAATTTACATCTTCGTAGATTTGCTGTTATAACCATGCATTTTTTCTTTTTTGAGGAAATTATTATGTTAAATTTCATAGTAGTTATATTAAATTGGTGCAGCATACACTGTAAATCATCTACTTTTATATATTTTAACGTGTTTTTCTCCCATTAGGTATTCTGTTTTCATTCTTACTTTTTTCACCAGGTTGAACAATAGATATAGCTTAGGGAAATCCTTTTTTAAACCCATGCCCCAGCTTCAATTGGGTCAGTTAGTGCTTTTTCTACTTTTACTTTTCTGGTGTTGTTTTGGTAGATATTTTCGATCGTTTTGATTATTCCTTAGAATATCCATTCTAATGACATATTTATTGAGGATAAAATAAAAATGCGTGCAAAATATTTAATTCATCCAAACTCTACAAATTGTAATTTTAAAGATTTTTTGCATTCTAGAACGTCTTTTATGTTTTCCATACTGAGCCACAGAGGTAACACTAATCGAATGTCAGTACTCGACTAATTTCTTTCTTTAGGTAACCTAAATTCAAAATATCAGTGCGATATGTGTAGTATTACAGTTACAAGAAACTATTAAACTTAGCAAGCTGAATTTTGCCTGAGAATTTTAATTTTAGGGCCCCAAAAAAGGTGGAAAACAGTTTGCCGTCTTCGTGGTAGCATTTTCGTGAGATGAGATCGTTTGTAATGTGAAAGTTTAAATTCGGCGTTTTTTAGGCATATTTCAAATGTCTCATGTTGTAGTTTTTGAAGATTAGGCTCTAGCAATGTAAGTTCCATAGCGACCGGTCAATATAAGTAATAAATTTTATTGATCTCATTAGAAATGTAAAACATTGCAAAAATCCCGCAACAGTGTAATAGAAACTGCTTCATTTGCGACAAAATGCAAAAATGCATACTCATCACTTTAAAACATATTTTTATTTTTGTCGATAAGACACTCTGATCAAAAGATATCGAATACCGTCGAGTTGATACAAATTTTATTTAAAAAATTGATTTCGCGCCGGTAACACATTTAAAATCGCCGATCGCTTCAAGCGTTGTTTCTGAGAGAACGGTTCATTTTACACAAAAAGGGCTAATAAACATTTTTGTTGAACATTATCTTAGCTACGTTTGTTATTTGAAACATTTTTTCTGTGTACAAATTCTTGGTAAATCGATGTTTTCCGTCCCCACCTTCGAGGGGGGTTTTAGGACGAAGCCCGCGGGTAGGAGTGGCAAACTCTTTTGCATCTTTTTTAAGGTACAAAATTGACATTCTCAGTAAAATTCAGCTCGTTTGTATGATTTTTAGAGATCAAATCTCTAACCTGGACTAAATGTCTTGATTGGGTTTCTGTGTTCGATAATGAATCATTAAAATCATTACTTCAGTCAAGAATTTATTGTTTCTATGGAAAATTAAAACATGGACGGATTAGTTTTTACGGCGATCGAGTAGGTGCGAGCAGTTAGTTACTCGATACGGCAAATGTCGATTCTGTGCCCTAGCGTATCAACGAATGTTATACGGAATATAGCTAGGATGAAATGATGCCAAAACTTCTAGATCACTTCAACGCAGAAAACTAAAACAAACGTTTATATGAATCGTGGATTTACTCATATCAACCAGAAAGATACAAAGGTGTTCCAGGATCAAAAAAGGCCGACAAAAGTCATCGACTCTGTCAACGAAAGCCATCGCTGAGATTAAAAATACACCCAAAATTACGAATTTGCATCTACGAAGACAACGTAAGTTCGCAAACGGCACACAAGACAGTTAAATTTTTGACTCATCAAATTATTAGATTGATCCTCTCTGTGGTCCCGACCTAAGTCTCAAAGATGATTTTCATCATCATCACTGGCTCGACAACCCTTTTTGGGTCTTGGCCTGTTCCAGGATTCTTCTCCATTCTAATCTGTTTCGTGCTTTTTTTCTCCAGTTTTTTATTTTTAAGGTTCAAAGATGATTTTACTTTTCCGAAAATCAAGGGTCGAATAAGAGTAATATGATCTTCCATTCTCAGAAGATATAATCGATGTCCCTTCAAAAACGAGCGGAATAACTATTCAACACGGAATAACAACAAATCCAGATTTGGTTCAAACGAAAAGATGCATTAATCTTCATCGACAATAGTTTGAAAAACAATAAAGTCTTAAAAGCGATCTAGTTTTTACATCTGTTTTAATTTAGCTCTATATGCAAAAATATCATTATTTGAAAGTATTACTACTTTGAGTAGATAATAAATGAAATATATATATATATATATATATATATATATATATATATATATATATATATATATATATATATATATATATATATATATAAACATACGGAATAGGGAGATTTTAATTTGGTGGTTTTGATCCTATTAGGAATTCTTCCTTCCCCTCCAAAAGTAGAAAAAAAGCTTTTAAAAGCAAAGTGTTGTGTGTCTTTCGGTACCCTGTGATCTGTTGATCTCTACAATTGAGGATGGCGTTCATCCACTGAAATATTAAGTCATCTGGGACACGATCATTGTCTCGAGGAATTAAAGTGTCATATTACACGCATATGTTGCTTTATATGTTAAAAAAATTAAATCTGAATACTGAATGGGGGAGATTGGGGTCATTGCGTAGAAAATGGAATATAGACGCATACCTATCATACAAGAAAAACTAATATCAACAGGAATTTCTATTACCGCATATTCATTTGAAATCTAAATTTCAAAAAACTCTACAAATAAATTATTTGAGACGCCGGTACATACAAAAAAACTGACTAGTTGATGTGTTTTGGATGGTGGTGGTAGTTTTGAGGGTGGTGCAATCAGTGGTCCTTAGTTTTTCAAAAACGAAACCTGCAGAACATTAGTCATTGGTGATTTGTCTTTGAAGTGAATGGGTATGATGTGAGGGAACAGTGATTTCAACAAAATGGCGCAACATGTTACACAGCGTGTAACGCAATCGATTTATTCAATGAAACATTATTCAATGAAACATTATTCAATGAAACATTTTGTGAGAAACAAGTAACAACTTTGGAAGACAACATTCTGCTCTTTATTACCGATATAATTATGGTCCTAACTGTTGCAAGAAGTGATCTACAATAGGACCTCCTGATAAAACTAGATCCGAGGCAATCGCGGGGGATATTCAATTAAAAAATAAATCAACATGGTTAAAAATATCTTTCAAACAAAGCTAACTTCATAGCAATGAATATAATTTATCTGGGTTTTAACTCATTTTAAAGTTACATAACGTCAAGTGAAGCGTTCGTGATATTTCACAACTAAAGAAGACATTTTTCTTTAAGAAGAAAAACTTTTGTATTTAAGTTGATGAGTAAAAATGATCTTTCAAACGAAAAAAAAAAATGTTGAAAAATTTAATTCTTTCTCAACTAAAATGATAAACACTTACGAAAAGATATTTATTTTTGCAACGCAACTTTTAGATTCCCGTAATGAAGTAAATTTAATATGAAAATTCTTATTATTTGGAAATGCCTCTACATCACATATTCTGCATTAATCAAGCGAAAAGCACAATATAATGTTTCTTAATTAAATCTAATAAATTTGACCCCCATCTCCCCTACCGTTCAACTTCCTAACTAAACTTACCTTAAGAGCACAAAATATACAAGATTCCGCCATACATGCATGGCCCGAGAGGTCCCGGAAACTCCTTCTGAAGATATCCAGATGCCACAGCACCTGCAAAAAAGCCACGCGTTAAACATATGTTGTTCGACTCATAAAATATCGTCTTCCTTTTATTATAAAAAATATTAACTGAGTGTTATGCGGATCGTTAATGGTAGGTTGTGTGACAATGATGCACGTGGCCTGGTAATCACAGCTTACGTTGTGAGGAACAAGTGCTTTTTTATTGGGGTATTAGTAGTAAAGAGTTGTATTATTGAGGTGCAATCGTATCATTGGCTTTTATATAGAAATAAAAGCATTTTTGTACAACAAAAGAAAGATGACAAGAGAATGAAGGATAAAAAATGTGTTGATGCTTTTATCAACTTTCCTATTGGCTGTACACGTTACTATAGAATAGAGCAATCGAAAAAGAGATCGTAATCAAGTTAGCTTGTAAAATTACTTTAAAATAATGATTTAGCTAAATACCACCAATTTTCGCTGAATTAAAAGACATTTATGACTTGAAATTGCCAATGTGAAATTTAGTCATAAAAGTATAAGAATTGTATGACAAAATTGTCAATGTAAAGTTTAGTCTATTTTTATACTATATAATAATATATTTAGATATATTAAATTTTCCTTTTTTTACGCTGTTTTTGGAAATACAGACAGTAGCAATGTACAGCTGATTATAGTCAAAAGTATTTGATTCCTGTAACAATAATTACCTGTGTTAACATATGTTTATCTATGTCTGTACAGATAATGCTTGATCATTAATTCTCGATGCCATTGAGTCTCACGACCCCACGGACAGAAAGTTGGCTGATAGGGTTTTAAGTAGGATAGATGTCCAGCAGACTTGAGTATATTTGAACCATATAGGTCGCCTGGGAAGATCGTATTTATTCCATCATACTTCAGAAGGGTTGGGATATTTATTGGAAGTGAGGATAATAATTTTGGTCTGTTCAAGACCTGTTTTACCACCGGATATGTGCCTCTGTCCTGAAGGGAGTCTAAGAGAGTTTTTATAGAGAAACCAGGAAAGGACTCGTCAAAATGTCAGATCCGTTCGGATGATTACACTATCCTCGTATCAATTGAAAATAATGAAAAGGTTAATATATTGGTTCATTCAGGAGCAGCTTAAAATTTCAGGTCTTCAGAATGATAATAGTACCGTTTTGTACAGGAACACATAGAGGGGGCCTTCGACAAGGTAGACTTCAAATCGCTGAAGCGCTCAATGATAAGATGCCGTGTCCCAGAGTCAGTCGCCCGGTGCGATGGATCAGGTTTGTGGTGTGGCACAGGCTAGTTACCGTGGAGTGTATAGGGACGAAATAAACTAAGCCCTTTGGAAAGGGATGACCCCAAAGGGCGATTCTTTCTCCCTTCGCCCCTTGCTTTGGAATATAGTAATGGATTCTCTCTTCGGAGAAATATGGAAACAATAATCCCAGTTCAGATGTCAGTCAGATATCTGGTAGTCGTGATAGACGGTAAACTATCATGGAAACCACATGTAAGAAGGCCTAGCAATTGCCAGATTTATACACAGATATGGTGTTTGGATTAATGAATGGGTCAATTCTGGAAATCCCTTCAACAGGCCCAAAGATTGGCATGCCTCAGGAGGAGACCTTTGGAATACTACTACAGCGGCCTAAAGAGTTTTTACTACAGGTAACTCGATATCCTACCTATATATATATATATATATATATATATATATATATATATATATATATATATATATATATATATATATATATATATATATATGTATATATCCATGTCAAAGCGGAGGCGCAGGAAAGAGACTGGTTAGTACGAAAGATAGACTTCGTAGGTATGTCGATATTGGTGAAGGTGGGTGGGTGCTTCCCGTCTGACGATGCCGAAAGACTCCTAAACTCCGGTCTGGACCTTTGATTGTATACTTAAGTGAAAGTGAGGATGTGTTAGAGGTATCGTAAAGTACGAGAGGCCAGGGTATTATACTGATGGCATGAGAACTGAGAAAACCAGGGCAGGAATGGTTTTCGTAAGTAAAGATCTCTTCCTTTTTCCGACAGGAATAGCTTTTAACTTGGTGAACATGATTGTTTTTCAGGTGAAGACAGGATCAAAGCTGGAATCAGGATCATGATATAATGAATTTCGAGCTCTGAATGAATTTTAGACTAAAGATTGCCGTCCGAAACTACTTCGAGTAGAGATGGATTCGCTAGGTAGTACAGGTCTTTACATGTCACGCTAACTTCGAGAGACAGCAAAACATTTGTGGGCTCAGCCAATTAGCAATGTGTCCCAGGAGATGAGATGAGCGAAAAGTTTGCTAACTCGAGGCAGCAATGGGTCCACCCTCATCACACAACTCTCAAAGAGGTAGGGTATGTAGGGATAAATCTTTCTAAGCCGCACGATAAGAAAACTGATTGGGCAAGGACAAGACTGCAGGTCCACGACCTGCGTCAAGCCGCCAATGTGCAGCCCTTAGCAAAAAATTCTATGATTAACTAAAATGATCGACATCATAATTACAAATAACGGTTTGATCATATACCAAGAGATATTTCTGTATCAATTATTAGGAGAAATAAGCTTAAATGATGCCCTATCGCGATTTTGCAATTTTGCAGTAAGTAATTATAGTCACTCTAATTTGAAACTAACACATCAAATATTTCTTTATATTTTGTATGCACATCCACATTTTAAAGGTAGACAAATAAGGGCTACGTTGGTTATTCATTTTCTACATTTGAAGAATTTTTGTTATGAGTTTGATTACATTCATGACAAATCACTCTCCTGTATATATTACAAAAAGTAAAGAAAACGACTTTAACGCACTTTAAATTAACCCATTTTCTTTAAATTTAAAATTGTGTGAAGCTTCTAACCTAAGAAATGCTTATTGCATAGCCTGGCTCTAATTACAATATTTTTGGATGGCACGGTATAAATAATTCTGTTCTTGAAAAGATACCTGGTAGACAGAACAGTAGAACTGAAAATACCGAGACAAATAAAACAATGAACAAAATTTCATACATAATATACTTAAAAAACTAGAAGAATTTGGAGACCACCCAAAAAGATGGCAATCTACTTTCTAATTGGAATTTATATGGTAGTAAATAAACAGTTCACTGATTTATATAACAAAGGAAAATAATACAATAATTTTAACCATGAGGGAATTATTTAGATATAGATTTATAGGAAGGCAGCATAAGATCATTTTTAGGACGAAAAAAGAGGTTATAATCAATTGGGATGAATTAAGCAAGTGTGCAGGATGGTTACAGTATGTTATAGAAATGGGAAACCAAAGGATCAACTTTATTTTAACAACCTTTCTACAAGATCCGACACAGCTCATATAATAATTATTATATAAAATAAATAAACATAGTGAAACATTTCCGCTGTGTTTACATATACATGACTTGGTTCACCACGCTGTGGCTTCTTCATAGACACGTTACTACTAACTATACATTGGGTATGTTTGACAACAAAAAAATTTGCAGGCATATTAAAAATTGGTGTCAAAGATCATTGTTAACGTAAAAATCGTGTATTTCCTACAGGAAAATACCCAACATTTTAACAATAAATTATTCTGCTAACAGTAACATCCCGGAACTTTAATATTAAATAATCTTTTTGTATGTAAAACACCTAACAATTCCCAAACCACAGTTTTAATCTGTATTTTATCCAAATTCAAACGTCTAATTCAAATTTCGTGTCAGAAGGTTCTTGACCTAATCAGCAGTCCACTAACTTAAATAAATAAATGCTTTAAACATGTGTAACTAATGCAGTATCTCCATTGTTAATTTTGCTTTATTTTTGATAGGTTAGACTCCCGATGAACTTCTCACGGATAGATACCAACAAAAAAGTTCAACATACCTTAGTACAAATTACAAAAAGTAGGACCGGCTTCAAACATCTGCGTACTACAAGTTTATGTACTAAATCGTGTGAAATCAGGACAATTACATTTGACATTCAAATACGACCAATGGAATCAACTGGTTCAAGAGATTAAAACGAATCAATCTGAACATAATTACAGATAATAAAAAATGACTAAATAATTAATTTATTTGTGGATTTTGTTTTTGATTACTGTGTCTTTAATTTCATGAATTTCATTAGATTTTTGTATTTAAGAGTGCCTGAAAAAACGCATCAATTCTCAACTCATTGACAAATTTCAAGTCTACAACTGTGAGTCTGTAATACCTTGGAAATGCAAATAGCTCCTTAAGCATTCGCGAAGTACAACGGTGTAACTTTGTGATGAGTCCATAAGGAAATTTCCGGTAACAAAATTTGTAAGAGTCCGTTTAAAGAAGGTGTTACTACTCATTTTATCGAACCAAAACCAGTCTGCGGTAAACCAAAGAGCCGCATGGTGGAAGATGTCCGAAAATGAGAAAAAGAACTTAGTGTAGCCATTTATTTGTAGGACTTTCTAAGATTAGAGGGCCAGGAAATTCTTCCTCTCTACGGACCTGTTCTGCCTTGAACTTTCCATATAAATTGCAGTAGATCATGCTGTTCATTCAGAAATTCTATTTTCGCTTCTTCATTGTTAAAACAATTTCACATTCTTTATCGAATCTTCTTATGACTTGACTGTTTGATACTCGATCCACGATCGTTATACTCCTGACCAAAGGCAACCAAAAATGTTATAAGAACCTTCAGCCCGCTACTCAAAATACTTATTGATCTTCATAAAGCTAAACTCAGCATAGAGATATTAATATGTAATGGATGGATGTAAAGTATCTTCTGTAAAGTTGTCGACCACATTTCTAAAACTTTCTGTTCTTAGCAGCGTGGAATAATTCTTCATAATCCCGAATATTTCGCAGTCATGACGTGGTAAACCAAAGTGGAAGATGTCCGAAAATGAGAAAAGGAACTTAGTGTAGCCATTTATTTGTAGGACTTTCTAAGATTAGAGAGCCAGGAAATTCTTCGTCTCTACGGACCTGTTCTGCCTTGAACTTTCCATATAAATTGCAGTAGATCATGCTGTTCACTCAGAAATTCTATCTTCGCTTCTTCATTGTTAAAACAATTTCACATTCTTCATCAAATCTTCTTATGACTTGACTGTTTGATACACGATCCACGATCGTTATACTCCTGACTTGGCATTGTTACCAACCTTGTCTGAATGCCATTGTCATTTAAACATTTAATTTTCATTTCTGGCATCAGCAGTTAGTTGGCTGGTGTTTTCTGATCAACCCAGATGCGGATGTAGTTTTGAGTAGGGATCCTAGTGTTCCCGGAAAGTTATTTATTTAAACATCGACAATATGTCGTTTCAATTTAAAATTTTAAACATTTAATATGTAATTTAAACACATCCAATGCTTGGTGATGAGGTTATTTAGCAAGCACTTCAAAGTTCACTGAAGATGGAGTGATAAGTCCGAAAACGTTCGTTCTGAACAATTTGAACAATAATTGTAAATTCATTTGGATTTTTAATTTTAATGTTTTATTAAACTTTTTTAAAATTAAAAAATATTCAAGAAATTAACTATAAAAACATACTAAATCGTTCATAAAATGAATTTTGTCAAGGCATGTATGATGAGATAGCAATCTGAAATACGGTGCGGTAAGAAAAAGATTTCCTTTGAACCGGCTCTGGCAGACTATTTCTGTGGTTGATTGGTTTATTTTCAAGATCAGCCTGAAATTAAATCCGATTGATTCTGTAAACATTCCTTGCATATTTATAGAAACGATCGATTGTTTAAAAAACGACGTGTATGTATACTTACTTCTGTTTTATATTCTTGAAATTTATATGAGTGTGAAAAGTTATGTCGGGACGGATCAAGCACACATTAATTAGTAACAAACGAAAAAAAAAAATAGAACGACGGGAATGCTGAGATTATGTTAAGCTGTTAAGCATAATGCTTAACAATCTTATATACTAAAACGCTAAGCCCTTTTCTTGTCCACCACTTTACTCAAAAACCATATTAGATAATTAAAATATTTTTTCGGATTATTATTAGTATTACGTATGAGATTGTCAAGATATACTTTTGGTACAAAAATTCACTTCCGGTTTTGAGATGACCGGAAGTTAAAATTTACTTTAAGTTTTAGACCCCACAATGTATATATGGATCGAAAGGTCTCGTCGAGACGAATCTAAATATGTACTTCCGGTTGCGATCCGACACCGGAAGTGACCCGAAACGCGCATAAAACGTCAAGATAGAGCAAATCTGACACCGGATTCGTGATCAGCATGCAAAATTAACTGCTAAATGATATCCATGTCGACATTTGATGAACTAAAAATTGCATTCCGGTTTTGAGGTCGACTTCCGTTTTCGTTTTTATTGGTCAAATTAATAAATTAATAATTCATCGATCGGATAGCCAAGCGGGCAGGGCGGCTGGCTTCTCCTTGGCTTCACTGCGAGAGATGTCAGTTCAATCCCCAGCTCGGTGTACAGAACACAAAAAGGCTAACGCAGCGGTTTAAAATTCTAAATGAATCTGCGGCTTAGTCTAGAATATGCTGGTATCTGATCGGCCTATGGTGGAGCAGTACGGCAAGAGATAAGGGCTTGCGGCTTGGTGATACTCCTCCATAGATCCCTACCGGAAGGGCGTGTGCCGCCTAAATACCGGGTATATATATATATATATATATATATATATATATATATATATATTAATAGAGAATTCAACGTAGAGTTCAAAAATGTAAGTTTACGAAATTATCATTTATAGTTTTTGAGTTATTGATAAAAATATTTTTACTTCCGGTCATTGTATATATTGTATATTTTTCTCGCAAAATAAAAATTTCATTTAAAAAACTCGATGTCGAGTTGGTCCGCTAGTTTTAAATGTAATTCAATAAAAAACTTTAGTTTAGACAATCATTTTTAAGTGAAACCTAAGAAATAATAATATATTGTACGACTTTGTCTTTTTTGCTTAGTTTTTTAATTATCAAGAACTGCAAAGACATCTTTGGAAACAGACAAATCCTAGTAGTTTATTATTTGTCATCTAGTATATTATCTGTCTTGAAGAATCAAGACTTAAGGAAACGAACAGGTATCAGTGACGTCGTCGAACGTATAGCCAAGCTGAAATGGAATTGGGCAGGTCACATAGCGAGACTGAAAGACACAAGATGGACCAGAAAACTAATTGACGGGCTTAAACGAGTAGACAAACGCAGCAGAGGACGACCACTACACGCTGGATGGACGACATTAGACGAATATCCAAAAAATGGCAACAACAAGCACAGAACCGTGAAGAGTGGCGAAAAATGGGAGAGACATATGTCCAGCAGTGGACAGAAGAGGTTGCATGATGATGATGATATTATCTGTACTTTCAAAACTTGTTTTAAACAAAAACAAGTGAAGTGTGAAACTTCTAATGGTATTAGGATAATTTATAAAATTAATAAAATTATGAAAATATCCAAAGGATTACAAAATTTATTACGTCAAAAGCTTTAAATCATCAGTAACACTTCAAGCATATACAAAAAGCCACTTCCAAAAAGCCTCTATGTATATAATAGCCTTAAATGTATAAAAGCCTTTAATTTACACTTAAAATGTTAAATTCACTTCTATCTCTCAAAAAATGTATGACCGAATTTTACAATATCCATGTTTTCTCGCTTACATTGTTATTAGTTCGCAACGCTCCATATTTTCTGTTTTCTTTTGCTATACTTGCATTTATTTCATACTCTTCGCGTTCGTTTTCTACTATATTTACTCTTATAAGAAACTCCTCGAGTATTTTCTATCAATATGTGACTTTCTTCCATCTGTAATTTATCATTTTTTCTTTTCCATTTCTGTTTCGTCCATTATCATATATGGCGTTTACTCTTGATTTGTAATTAACCTAAAACTTCTTGCTTCCTTTATGGTTAGTTTGTTCAGACCTTTTTATTGGTTTTTTAAGATCACAAGAAAAAGCAGACCACGGGACTAAAGCGACTCACAATGTCCTGGACTTCTTGCGGAGAAGACGTCAAGTGGGAATCTCGTTTCCCAAGACTCTCACATGACAAGCATTATAGCCTCTCATAGCTATCACTGCGAGTGCTATGAGGAGGTTATGGAGGAGTGCCTGGAGAGCACTGGGACTAAAGCGCCTCATGATGTCCTGGACTTCACGCGGAGAAGACGTTATTGTATTTGTATGCCCAAATGTTCCTATTGGTATGCAAGTCTCATTCACGTCGGGGATCACTATTGGTGTGTTTTTATTGGTTGTTATTAAAGTTACATTATATGCAATTTGGTAGCCATTTTTTAAGCTTCTCGCTAACTTTAAGCTTCTCTTAAGACGGTAATTTTTTATGATGGTGAAAAGTTATAGTTTTCAGTACATAAGATCAGTATTACAGAGCAATGGGAAAATGGGTGTAAATGCATGATGTAAAATTAGAGCGGGATGAATGAAATCGAAGAAGGCAAGGGAGATATTGTGCGGTGAAGACATACTAATAAAACTCAAAAGTAAATTGTATAAGACTGCCATAAAACCAATTATGATAGTAACATACAAAAAATGAAGAACAATGAATGCATGTTGCAAAAATGAGAATGTTTAGATGAATAAATGGAATGACAAAAAGGGATAAAATTAAGAATGAATTTATTACTCGTAGGGATGTCCAAGTGTGACACTAATCGATGCCAGGAGTCGAATAGGAGAGTAATATCCGATGGGTGACATTTGATGATGAAGGAATGATTATGATGATGACCAATTTCCTCAGAACTTAAAATTATCTCGTCCTATTTATAATTTGAACTCTGCTGGTTAATTCGATTGTCTCTTAACGTGTTTGTTCTTCACCTGTCATTCTGTCCCCTGGCACTCTTCTACACTATCAACTGCATATAATTTAAAATACTAATATTTTATTGACGTCAGAAGTTTTTTTGTGCTAATTTCACGTAGAATCTCACGGAGATTTTCACAGTTAACAATGTTTATATCAAATAGATAAAACTCTACAAAAACTATCAAATTAAATGTATTATAAAAAGGATATGAATAAATTATGGATCTAGATCGAAATACAGAAATAACAGTTGTTTAAAATTAACTTCTAAACCTATATTTTAAAATTAAGAAAGTGGATCAATAATCATTTTATAGTTTATTTTTAGTAGTCTCTGATATAAGCAAAAGGTTTTAGACAATGCAGTTCAGAATATGTGTAATAAATCATTTTATTACATTAACGCTATAACACTGCACGTGTTTTATTTCTAAACATTAATAATGGTAAACATATTTGTATTATTATTTTGAACTATATTTACCAGGGGAGTTAAATGTCAAATACAATATGAGTTGTTTACGTTGTGTTATATTTGATCTATTGCACCGATATGGAACTGAAAACTTTTCTTAAAATTGCACAAACAAATACAAGGCAAATTGAAAGAAGAAATAAGTGTTTAAAAACAGACTAAACAGTCCATTATGAAACAGCTATGCTTGTGTATAACACAAGATATATATTTATATATACACATATATTTGCTTGGTTTATACATTTCCTAAAGGTTTTTGACCGAGTTCAGACTGAAAAACTAATATGTAGTATTCTTGAGAGAAATTATAGGAAATCGTTTTGGTGGAGTAGTGGTAAGGAAGTCAACTCTCCAAAGGCCTGAACATGCTGGTATTAAAGGTAACGAAAAAGCGACCTACTTGCTGGGGAAGGAAAATAGCAAGAAGCACAAACAAAAGAACGATATTGGACTGGGTGGAATGGATGAAAGGTAGCCACTAGTTCGAACAAATGGGTCTTAAATGTGCATATGTATAAAATCGGACTGACAGAAAGTGTGGATTGCAGATTTTGTTATTAAAGACAAGATGGCGAAACACTTTCTGTGCAACTGTCCAGTGTTGGATAGGATAAGGCTTAATACATTTGAGCATTATCAACAAGAGTCTTACGACGTCGTAGAAGTGTCACCAAAGGCCATAATAGACTTTGTTAAAAAGGTAGGTCTAACAAGATAACTTTAACCTGGGATTAGCCACAATAGACGTCTTACGTCGAGGGGAAGGGTGGTTAGGCGTCCACTCATATTAATACAACCTATCCTAAGAGCTTCAACTTTCTGAGTGGAAAGACTAAGGGATCGTGAGCTCGAATGGAACCGGGGTAGACTTTTTATTTAAAAATTTCTTTTTTGTTGCCGACTTTATTTAGTAACAAGGTATTTTCTTAACACACATACTACAACATACATAATATACAGTCAATTTTTTTTATTTAATTAATGGCTTTGGATAACTTGATCCATTCAGCCACGATAATGTATTTGAATACTTGAATTTGTTAATGATGTATTGGCCTACTGCATTTGTTAACAAAATAGTACTTCGCCTAGAGGTTAATTAAAAATATAATGTAAACAGCAGTATCACAAGAATCAGTAGATTGACAAGAAACTATACTTTCATTCGTTACATTCAAGGCCCTAACCAACTTAAAGTGAATATTTAGAACCAACAAGGGACTACGTAATATAGGGATACTTTTCACGCTAAGGTGCCTTTCATAGCGACTTTATTATAACACGAAACAGGCAACGGCTAGGAGGTAAATATATAACATAAGGATAGACAAAGGGAACAAAGCTAGATTTATACATTCACATTACACATTCCATCCTAAATTTTTCTTTTAGTCCTTTTTAAATATTCCCAAAAAATTTGGTTAAGCCTAATATTATGACGAGAGATATATAAAATAGAATATTGACACTGAGGAAGAGGTATTTGTTCTTTTAGCAGATTTTCCAATAGATACTTAATAGCAGCATCATTATATATGCACCCAATGCAGATCCAATTATTGATATCGTCAGTGTTACCATTACAATCGCAAAGTTCTGTTTCACTTAAATTAAATCTATGAAGATAGACTTTCAGAGTAGCATGATAAACAAGGCATCTAACAAACATTGAATATACTCTTCTATTGGGATGACTTCTTGCAGTAATAGGCGCAGTAGGTAAAACAGGGTGAATTTCTGTATATTGTAATTGTAATAAGTCAATCGGCTGTAGTACCACCAGTTTATACCAGTATTACGTGGAAAAGAGAAAAAACATAATAGTAATCTACAAATTATATCAATATGTGTCAAAATCACTCAGCAAGGGCTACAGTCGAAAGGGAACAGGTAAAAGTGGAAGGTATTGTGGTCGCAGGAAGTAACAACAATAAGATTAGATTTGCGAATGGTATGGCCATATTTGTAAAGCATATGGAAGGGTTACACAACGCTCACTACAACATGTGTACAACACGTGCGATATGTAACAGTAAATAAAATAAAAAAGATGATTCTTAAAACAACCAATAAATGTTATAACCTGGTCATCAACAACACACTGATGAAAGAGTAACAACATATATAAATTCTTAGGAACGTGGTTAATCGAAAATGGAGATAACACAAACGTTCATGAAGCTGAAAAGCGTGCATAAGGCTGAATAGCTTAGAAACTTTGCAACCGTAATCTTAACATATGGATTTATAAAAAAGTCTGTGTTCTCAATACTGCTACATGACTTGTAAATAATACCAATAAAATTATGTTAAGTCAAAAAATTAAACTCTTTTGGTTGGTTGGGTTGGTTTAGTTTTACTAGAAAGGTACAAAAAATAAGTAAATAATAACTACAATTATAATAGAAGTCTCATTATTATCAAAAAATGCAATTTTAAAAGGCACATAACCTATCGGAGACTGTTTACCCTATCGTGGTACCATTTTAATTATTTAGATACTTTTAAGTGCTACAATTTTGTCTCGTTTAACGTTTCTGACGGCTAATGTTTTTCTACACTGATGGCAGAGTCAAAAGGAATTTTGAATTCATTACAGTATTTTTCGTAGCAGTTGTACTCCAACCAGTTTTTCCAACATGCGCTCTACAGTTTTTAACGTTTATTTTCTTTATATTACAGACCCAATATATTAAAATATTAACGATTTTTTCAATTTTTGTTGATACTACAAATTCATATTGCCGTTGAACGTAGAACTGAATAGCATTGTTATTAATACAAATTTAGCCAGATGCAAATGCAGATCAATTTATCAAGCACTAAACTATGTTTACTACTTAACAATTTTTCCCAGTTTTAAATGTTGTATACACGAGTGGAATTGTCATAATTAAAAATGTTTACAAAATTAATGTTAAGTATGACAAGTTGTTTACTTACAAAAGCATAAAATAAACTTGCTAATGTGAAATTTGCATAACGTGTAAATATAGTATTTTCATTACAGCGAACTCCCGGCTACTTTCACCATTTAAAACCCCGTATCTTAAGTCAAGATGGCCGGCCACCTGACAACAGTAAACAAACAAATCACAGTTACCTTAGAAACCTGGTACAGCGCCTTAGGCCGATGAGTTTTCCCCTTAGTCATCTTTTCACTGGCACATTTTCTCAAGAAATAATCCAAAATCACAAACTTTAACTGCACTTTTTGGCGGAAAATCGTCAAAATCAAGCAGCGCGCGCAATATGTGTATGTTCGATTCGAAAAGTTGGTTGAGTCAGTTTCGTTGGTTGTTGGTCTTACCTGGCGCGGTGCACACAGGTGTAGCGGACCGCTGAAGGGGAACGCGTGGGGAGAAGGGGACAGGATTCGTGACCAAGAAAATGCCGTTTGGTTTTCGATTGAATTTGACTGATTTATGGCACATCTAATACATTAAGCAACAATATATGTCTCCCGGTATATTACTGAATATTTATGAGTCACATCAGTTGCAATATGTTATTCTAGTAGGCACATATTAAATGAGAAAATTTTAAAAAAGATAAAATTATGAATCTTTTGACATCCTGACGTATTCTGGGATTACTGAGGTATTAGTGCCATTCGCAGTACATTTTCATCTCATTGTACTGCGATAATGATAGTGTTTATCGACGTTATTGTTTTGACTACCTTTGTTATTAGATATATTAAAGGATAAGAAGTCATGAATTAATATTTATCATTCATCTATCAGAAAATAAGAATTATTTTAAAACAGAACTATGAAAAAAGGAATCAGCACTACAAGGAAATTGTGATAGGAATCCACTTCTTCTTCTTCAGGTGCCATCTCTGCTACGGAGGTTGGCAATCATAATAGCTATTTTAATTTTTGAGGCAGTAGCTCTAAATAGTTGTTTTGAGCTGCATCCAAATCATTCTCTCAGTTTCTTGAGCCATGAAATTCGTCTTCTTCCGATGCTTCTTCTGCCATCTATCTTTCCTTGCATTATGAGTCGCAGGATGCCATACTTCTCGCCCCGCATCACATGTCCGAGATACTGTAGCTTTTTTCTTTAATTGTAAGTTCAACTTCCTTATCTTTACCTATTTTTCTCAGTACTTCATTGTTCGTAACTCTATCTACCCAGGAAACCCTCATAATTCTTCTATAGGACCACATTTCAAAGTCGTCTCATTGTGTCTAGATTTAACGTCCATGATTCCACTCCATAGTATAGTACACTATATACGTAACATTTTGTTAGGCATACTTTAAGAGCTAATGTTAAATATTTGCCACATAGGACCTTTTTCATTTTCATAAAATTAGAACGTGCTTTTTCGATTCTGATTTTGATTTCTGCAGTGTTGTCCTTATTTTCTGTTATAAGTGTTCCTAGGTAAGTGTATTTTTTTACTCTTTCGATCTGCTGGCCTTCTACTGTCAAGATTTCGTTAGTATTATGGTTGTTTTTACAAATTTTCATAAACTTCGTCTTTTTGATATTGAGCGAGAGTCCGTACTCTCTACTACACATTACTATTTTACTTGTGAGTCTTTCCAGATCTTGTAAACCTTCGGCTATTATTACTGTATCATCTGCATATCTGATGTTGTTAACTAAGACTCCATTTACTCTTATGCCAATAGATGTGATGGTATGCAGCCTTGCCTGACTCCTCTCTTTATTTCCATTTCTTCAGATGTCTCTTTTTCAATTCGTACTATTGCTTGCTGATTGTAATAAAAATTTGTTATTAGCCTTAAATTTATTGTAGTCTATAAAACAGACGTAAAGAGGACGGTTAACATCCAAACATCTCTGCGTCAGCACGTTGAAGGAGAATAGTGCATCTCTGGTACCCATACCATTGCGTAACCCATATTGTGTGTCACTAATATCCAGCTCCAGTTTAGTGTGAATTCTGGCGTGGATAATTTTCAACAGAATTTTCAAGGTATGTGACATTAAGCTTATGGTTCGATAGTCACTGCACTCTTTGGCATTCACTTTCTTTGGTAAACACACAAATGCTAATGTCAACTTTTCTCTAGCAATGATTCCTGTAGTATAGATAGCGTTGAACAGTTCTACTATTATGTCTAGGTTTTTCTCGTTGACCAACTTTAATAGCTCGCTTGGTAATTCATCTGGACCAGCAGATTTATTCGTTTTCATTGAGTTTAATGCCTGACTAACCTCTGATTTGGTTATCTCTGGGCCTACATCTCCCGTTTGGCTATCTACAGATGTACTAGCTTCTCTCTGGTCATGAAATAATTCCTCGATGTACTCTTTCCATCGTCGTAGTTTTTGTTCTGTCTCCCATATAATATTTCCATTTTTGTCGAGCAATATATTCGAATAGGAATCCACGCTAGCTTATAATAAGAACAGCACATTAACAATAAACCAAGATACTCCCGGTGTTACCCGGATTAATAAAGTTCTTATTTCTTTATTTCACATAGGACTATTTAATACGCAATTAAGTACAACATCTAAATCATTAAAATTAATCATCGCCGGTGTCGCGCAGGCAAAGTCCAGCAGGTCTCTATCATATTTCCTCAAAGAACATTCGGCAATCGTGTGCTGGATGGTGTATTTACCAGCTCCAAAGATTCTGCATTCGACAGAAACTCTCACCTTTCATTTGTGAAGGGAGTCTAATTTCCATCTCCTGTTCGTATTATGTTGAGGGTTGACCGTGATTTTCGGAAGAGGTCAAAACCTGGTTTAATTTCTGCGATGCATGGTATGTTTATCATTATTAGGTTGGGCCTGTCGCTCTCCATATTCTTCCTCTGGGTGTGCATTTGGAAATTGTTGGCAGGTTTAGTTGGTGGTTTTCTGGAGAGTAAGCGATATAAGTAGGCGTCAATCATGCCTCTGTGTATTGGTAATTGCTAGTGGTTAAGTATTTTTCGGAACTCCGAATAAAGCAATGCTGGCGACGGAGATCCGGTGGTTTGTATGTGGCTTAGCAGTGGCAGCCATTCTATCGATCTTGATTTGATCATTCCAAATATTAGACGTGTAATGGAATTAAGCTGGATAATTTTTATGTGAGGTCTATTCAGCCATACAGGGGCACATTATACAGCCGTATAGTATGAGTTCAAGAGCTGACCATCGAAGTGTATCTGCTGACGATACCATTTATTCCTACAGAGCTTCTGTATGATGTTGTTGCCAGTTCTTAACTTTACTGCGGTATTCTAAAGATGTTTCTTTAACTCGAGTGTTCCATTCAGAGTGACGCCCAGGTAATTGGCGTTATAACTGTGCTTATTAGGTGCAGTCTCTCTTATGCGACTGTCGCTTGCGTTTGACTGTCGCAAGCGACTAACGCACTGGTTGGGTAGTCTCTCTTGTGAATTTAGACGCATGCGATAAAACAACGGTAATTTTATAATAAGCAGATACAGATACAGGTTTATCTTCATATATTAAAAACATCAAGAATTGGAGGAGAGCATTTTAAAAATGATGCTAGGTAACATGCTAAGTTCAGAAAAGAGTAAAAATAAAATTTATGTGAGCAGAGTTGAAGATCTATAATAGTTATGACCTACAATATTTTATAATCAGTATTTTTATTTTTTGTGCGGTTCAATAAAAATTTATATATTTTAATTTATGTAAACAGCTCTTTAGTTGTCTCCAAAGCTGACTGCTATTATTTCCCCCACGTTGTCCCTCATATTTACATCCCTATAATCATTATATGCGGGATTGTAGAGTTCTGGTCACCCAGAAATTAGTTCTACGAGTCAAACGCTCAATTTTTTGGTGTTTTGTGAATTGAACGCATGCAGTCGCTACAGAGCACTGCTATCATATGCAGTCGATCGATGCAGCAGACGCATGTCATTACTTTCATCAGGCGCATAAGACAGACCGCTTGTTGCTTTTATTAAGTTACTATTTTACGATTGCACATAGCGTCGCTTGCGACTGCTGCTTTCGTTGAAAGCATAAGACAAGCAAGCAAGCAGTTTTATTAAACCCAGTCAGATAGATTTGCACACCCTTTAGGATGACTTTCGAGTGTTACAATTCATTGGAGCGAGGTGTATTAATTCGTGTTATCAGGAACCACTCCAATAGCCCTTTCCCCCCTATAGCACTCTAATGCGCGATAGGGGCACAACTATCAGCCAAATGCTTTTCGTATGGAAGTCCTGGGTACAAGAACTCCCAGCACGATATCCTAAGCCGATCAATGCAGGTTAGCGTAAGGCGCTCTTTTCCTGCTTTCTCTAGTGACGTGTAATCGAACTGAAATTGCTTGCTCAGGTATCGAGTTCCAGGCTGCGCGACTCGGTGGCCGAGGATGTGGGCCTTTCGTGCCCAGATTTTGGGGTTTTGTTAATTTTTTTGGGTGGTTGCCGTCTTTTTGTTAGTATTTTTTAATTTTTTGGTGGCCGGAACCTTTATTTATTTGATTTTTTTTTTGAAGGTTGACCTGAAAATAAACATCAATTATTAAAATTGCCAGTGCTGCTTTTTCTGTTGGTAGAGCTACGAATTATCTAGACTTTGTGTGTTTGCCAGGATTTGCTGTTTTGGTCTTTTATGCTTCCATCGATGGAACGCATCATATCTTATTATCTCTAGCAGGATCGGTCTTGGGTGATTCTCTAATTCTGCAAACCTAATTCTGGCTTTTTCTGCTATTTTATCTATCACCCTTACTTGTTGCAGTTCTCTAAGAAAGCGTTCAGCGACGTATGTGGGTACATTTAAGACAATCGCATGAGAGACTGCATGAGAGACCTTAAGTGAAAACAGCTAATCTCGAGCTTGGGATAGATTTAAGTATCCATTGTTTGAAGTACTCAACCAGTTTTTGAATATCCTCCGTTATGATAGTCTCATAGTTTTTGATAGAGTTTCAGTTGTAAGTGCTCATCTAGTAAAGTTTTAACCCTTAAACATTACAAGCAAATAAAGGCTTATGGTTTAAGAATAAGTCAATATACCAATTATTTATAATGGAAATAATAATGAACTTACATGAACTGGTAACATTGAAAACTCGCATTTATTTGTATAACTAAAAATATACATACCAAGGCGGTACTAAAATAAGAATCAAATAGTAAAACAGTAAAAGGTTCTGTTAAAAGTACAAACGCGTCACAACATAATACGAAATAGTTCAATCGTTATTGTGTTAATTATAAACTAGGTAAATAGGTTTCACTTGATTTGTTATTGTTTATTATATTTGTCTGGTGAATAGTCGAAAGTATAAACATTATAATTAAACCAATATAGTAATTCAAATAGCTCTATTATGAGTTATGAGTTTAATTGACTAAGTACCTAAAATGCACCTCAACCTATTTAATACCACACCCAGTAGTCTGCATATCAAATCTTTCTAAATCTTTCAGGAGGCATATCAGCTATATATATGTAGACTAAAAGCGGTGTGGAAGGCTGGGAGAGGCCATTATTTAACGTTTTCTGTTTGCTTACTATATTTACCGTGGTTAAAGGAAAGTGTTTACTATCCAGCATGTTATTTAAAGGAAAAACAGCATAGGGAAACGTAGATTATCATGGCTGCTCAACCTGAGAGAATGGTACAGATGTACATCAAATTAACTTTTCAGAGCAGCCGTCTCTAAAGTCAGAATAGCTATGATGATTGCTGATCTTGGTCACGGAGATATCACTTAACGATGTTATTTAGAAGTCGCGCGATGGTTTTCAGTGGATTATTTTGGGAAGCTTACATATTAGACCTCCTTTTTAAACCGTGGCGTATGCAACCATGAGTCAATGAATGCCACAGAGGTCTTATATAGTTAGTAGGTTATAGATAGTACTTGGACAGTGGTGCTCCTTTGTGACCTGAATCTTACTTGTTCAATTGGTATTTTTGAAAAAGCTTTAGAACAATAAAGTTCTTAGAATCGCATAGATGTAATTCGGCCTTTCTTGTCATTTTTCGAGTAATATCAATCGTATTGTTTCAATTACATAAATCTCATCAGTAGTACCAAGTTTGTTTGTAAGATGCTGTGCAATTACTGTTAAAAATATTCTAACGAACTGCTAATATTCTAAAATATACTAGCAGTTAATTTTAAAGTTTTTAGGTCTGTGATTTTATTACGGTTCTGTGTAATTATAAAACGGAAATAAATAAAAGGAAGTTCTTTTAACATAAATTTCAATGCTGCAGTTTTGTTTGCAAACGACCACTTTTCTGTTTTCTTAAACACTGCTTTCAAGGAAGATAACCGACATCCGTACAGAAGAGCATAATAGGAACTGCTAATATCGTTTTAATAATTGTGCTACTCAGCAGAATTCCTTGAAAATAAGATTAGGAAATGCAGATGCAACTTCCTCGGCGATCAGGATGTGACAATCAACATAAAGTACTATCTGACTTAATTACTATACCCTTTAACAATGCTAAGCAAAAATTCTCAAATAGCGTTATGAACTTCGGATATTACTATTGTTTAGCATGTAATAAGCAACTTTCTTTTGTTTGATAGTAAGATCGACGTGAACATTTTGTCTCTATCTCTTTCTTTGATCTTGTAGCTATTTCTCTCTTTACATTATGCCATGGTGAGTGGCTATGCCTCTTGGAGACTCTGGTAGATTCGAGGGTCTGTTAAGTTGTAGACGCGCCATGTTCTTGGTTGCCGTTTGTACCATGATTTCTTAATAGGAATTATATCAAAACAATGTTATTAAAAATGTAAATATGGTTTAACAGGTTTTACGTACTTAAAACATTTTGTTTAGCTTCTGTTTTGGTTTGGACTGATTTTCTTCTTTTAAATATACCTAAAATTAGTTTATATAAAAGCGAAAACAGTATCAACTAGAAACAATTAACAGTTAAATATATTTAAACGGTTGCATATAAGAGTCAGAAGGTGACATACTAATGTCTTGGGTTAGGTAATATGTACCTGGCATGGACTGGCACATCTCAATGAAAAAAAAAACAATCTTCTAAGATCAGATCAAAAACATCTTGGTTCAACAAATATGTAAAAGAAGTATTTAATCTTGTATTAAACTTGTTGCTTTCTGTACATACGATGACCTCTATATAATATATGAGGCAATCAGAAAGGAAGATGGCTATATATGTTCAATCTAGAACCCGCTGGTTTCTTCCTTTCGCCTTGAGGATTTATATTTAAATAAACAAATAATAAGCAAGTAGAACATATGAAACTCTATTTAAAACAAGTAAAATCAAAAGACAAATAACATACATGTAACATAAACTGTACAATAGAGTAACCATCACAGGTAAACAAAACCAGTACCCGCTACGATAAAAAATGCATTGATTAATATTGACGGCATTCGAGGATCCGGTAACTGAGTAATTAAAGTAACATTACGTTAAATTGATAAAAAGTAAAATATCAACATATAATGACACAATTAATAATTAGTTGTAAAATGAATTAATCTTGGTAATGAGGCACGCAAGATATGCAATAGAAAGGTAACAATAAGCAATAAAATTATTAACATAAGCAAATGAATAATGCTGAAGTAAATCAATAAATCAATAATTATGAATCAATCAATGAATCAGTTATAAATATAAGCAATACTGCAATCAATAAGGATATAAATATTCATAAGTAATGTTAATAATTTCGAAAGTTAAGTAAAATGTTGTGTTAAAAGTACAAACTCGTCACAATACGAAATAGTTCAGGATAAAAGTAACTTAGTAACAAGTGTTGGAGATAGTGTAGCGGCGCCCAACCCCTTATGTCCCTTAACCCCTTAACAACTATGTCAGTCGGAAGATCAGAAACAAGTCTGTGTTGACTTGAGTTAGTAGCTTCCCTTCGAAGCCGCTGTATATTGGAAATACGGGTGTGTGCAACTCAGCGCCGGAAACATAGGTGAAAGCGATGCTGCTATACTCGCAAGTGGTGCGTTTTTCCAATTTGGTTCGTATTACCCGCCGTTAGATGGGGTTTTGCGTGAAGTTGCGAAACTGCAACAAAACTTATGTTTTAAAGTTAAAGAACGATATCAAGAAATATTCAAGTGAAGAAAGCAGCTTTTCAAGATGCAGAACATTAACAGAGTCATACAGGTAAGAACAACAAATTCAGTGCACAGGAAGGCATTTAGGTTATGTTATGTCCAATATGAAAGTCAGCGCACTGGGAGGCATTTAGGTTAGGTTAGGTTCAATATTGTTCTGAAGTTATTTTCTTGTGGCATGTTAGATTAATTACTATTTAAATGGGAATAAGTCACAAAATTTGTTTAATTTACTAATGTTTGTATTTTGAGAACGATTTCCGAAGTAGAAATTAAAACGTCAATAAACGTACTTTAACCTTTAATTGTGGCTTATTCTCATTTAAATAGTAATTAGGTTCAGTATGAGTGGGAGCTTAAGCACCCTCCATTTGTTAAGTTAAAATTGTCCTTTTACCCTAGTCTTTTTAACAAAGTCTTTTATGGCTTTTAGTGACACATCTATGAAGTTGATAACGGCCAAATGTATTGAGCCCTCTTGTCTTCAGCCTGAGAAAATCTAAAATCGAATTAACTTTCTATCAATTCGATTTTATTTATATGCCCCATAAGGACAGTGTCCTGTTAGGAAACCTACGATAATTCGCAGATCATTTATATCTAGTAGATCTTTGGACCTCTTCTTCGAAGATTCATGTACAAAAGCCCTCGAATGTTAAAGACCCTACTTGTTCGTACCAGTGGTTACGTTTCATCCATTTCACCTAGTGCGATATCGTTCTTTTGATTCTTGTGATTCTTGGTTCTATTGTATCTGTTCGTCTTCCCAGTGATCACGGATTCTGGTGTAGTTTTATTAACAATTCATCCGCATATATCGCATAAAATGCAGCTCTTGGACCGAGGGGTTTTTGGTCCATATAAAATTTTTTACCACAAAACTGCAGAAGACTTTATGTTAAGTAATCCTGGTAAACTAATAAGTATTTATGACGTTGCAGGAATTGCAGGGAAATGCTTATCTACAAGCATTCACAACAAAAAATATTGTAAAAAATTTTGAGGTTACAGGTTTGTGGTCGATTAATACCAATATTTTTACAGAAGCAGAATATCTGCAATCGTATGCCACAGATCGACCGGAGATCCCATTTCCCATTCTTTGACTTTAATGCCAGCTGAACATTTGGCTACCCCGTCTACTTTTCAGTCTTTAGCTGCACCACAGAGTGAATATAGGTCACCTGTAACCGATCTGCCTCTCAATATATCTGTAGAGTCTATAGCTCCGTTTCCAAAAGCGCCAGTTGGCAAAGATTTACAAGACAGGGGAATGCGTAAGAAAAGAAAAACTAGAATTTTAACCAGTACACTAGAGAAACTTGCTATTATGTCGAAGTTGCTAAACAAAAAGAAAAAATCAACGCCAAGAGAAAAAGAACCTAAGGAAAAAGTAAAAACGAAGCTGATTAAACTTCCTTTTAGTTCTTCATCTGATAGTGAAGATGACGATCAAATATCCTTCTGTGACACATATGATGAAATGGATTCTTATTTTATGGTTGAAGAGCATAATTTTCCTGAGTTTAAATCAGAAATAAATAGATCTTCACATGGTAGTAGGAGACTTTATTTTGGTTAACTCTGCTCTAAAAAGTTAGTTAAACATTACGTAGGTAATGTGCTGGAAACGATTTGATAACAATACTAGTTATATTGTAAAATTTTATGAAAAAATGCAACAAAACTTTCATTTCATAGAAGGAAAATACAACCATATGCAGTCGATTCAACATATCTTTTGACAATTGCAATATGTTTTAATATACTCATCAAACAATATTTTATTACTATTGTTATTAACATTGGTAATAAACAATATTATAGTTGACTTGTTAACAATGTATTGTATTATAGTTGTATTATAGTTGACAATATGACAGTATTTTAACAAATGCATGTTGATTTTAAAATGGTGCAGCTTATAGATTATACAAAATTAAATCTGATAAATAAGTTGCCCAAAAAGATTTATTCTTAGCATAATAATTTGTCAAATAAAAAATCCAAAAGTAATATTTTGTGAAATGTCTTACCCTACATAAAAAATGCATTTTTTTATTTATTCTGCTATTAATTCTATACTGATGTGCTATTAATACATACATTGTTACAATAAATGAATTTTAGAATAACCATAAAAACAGTAATAATAACGTTTGAGAAAAAACTATGTTATTGTTTGGGGTCAGTGTTTGCACATCTGCTTTAGCAACCTGTGCCCGATAGCGTACAACCCATTTAGATTTAGAAACATGTGATCGCATGTCCAATCATTCATTGAATGAGTCATCATCCGAATATAGTGCAGGTGTTAATTTAAAGTAAATTTTGCACCTGGATAAGCACCAGACAGACCCAGACGCAATTAGAGTATTTACACAGACATTAAATTACTGAACCAATTTCAGGTAATTAAATATTTAAATTGGTACATGCCGTTACAACGGAGATTTTTGCTGCCTTTTAGTTATGTAGATTAATGTTTGATTAATTTGATGCCATCGTTTTTTAGCAGTAGTTATTTTAACCACATATCTGATGAAAACAGACGGAATCAGTTTGATAAACGATTACAATTTGAATAACCACGAAGGCATAGTAGTAAAAATGATTATGAAGGCATTGAAGTACAATAGCAAATTACCGATTATGATTGCCAAATAATCGCGGACAGGACATGTCACAAACAAAGAGGTTCTGAGAAGGATGAATAAAGAAATTTTAAATACAATTAAAATTGGAATATCTCGGACATATTACACGAGGAGAGAAATACACATTGCTCCAACTGATTATGCAAGGAAAGATCCAAGGGAAAAGAAGCATAGAGAGGCGTAAAATGTAATGGCTGCGCAACCTGAGAGAGTGGTACGGATGTACATCAAATGAACTTTCCAGAGCAGCCGCCTCAAAAGTCCGAATAGCTATGATGATTGCTGACCTCCGCCGCCGAGATGGCACTTGAAGAAGAAGATTACCAAATAGCCAAAAAATCCTAAAATTTGGCACGACAATGGCATACAGATACAGTATAATTCCTCTTAACCGGTCACCTCGGAACTGCAAACCTGGGCGGTGGACTTTTGGTCAGTTAATCCGACACATATTTACAATATGTATAACATAACGTGTTCACTGTGTGAGTATGATCTATCTAGTATCACATACACAAACACAAGGTTTCCTTCAGCAAGTTTCTGAATGTAATATCTCCCCATTTTCCATCACAAACGTCTAATGCTGATAAGTCATGTCGCTACTCCGTGTATTTTAATTCAATTTCTATTTCATTTTTGGCTTCTTCGTAATTGTAAATTTCGAATTGTTTCTAATTCCCTGTGTCCGATTCTTCTCGATCTCGAAGCTATAGTTATAGTCTCACTAAAATGCTACGATTCATCAAATAAGTTTATTGCCCTATGCATATGTGATCGACGTAAGAATTTATACCGCGGTTTTAAAGAATGCCGTCTATCAGGGCCTTAAGAAACCGTTTTTTCCTCTTCGCCGTCACTACTCTTATCATTTTCCTCTGGTTCTTTGGATGTTAAATCTATTTCATTACAATTCAAAAATTCATTTCCAAGGTGATCGTCACATCTTATCATTTAATTTTCCACAACTACTGATACAATAACTTTTGAAGATCTTGTAGAATTGATTGGTTTTCTTCTTATTCAGTCCCTGTAATATTCAAATCAAAACTGGATTCTCAACATGTGGCCAAAGTTTTCTCCAATAGTTAACAAACGTTGAAGAGGGCAGTTCCTGAAACGCTATAGCTAACAGATAGATATCATCCTTGATATTGGCCCTTTTGATTACTTTGTTTTCAGTCTCGTAGTGCTACAGAAATTGAGAAACAAGTTATGCTTACATTGTCTTTACAAGCTTTCGATCACTTCTTGGTGTGTCAGTTGCGTTAAGCTCGTCACATTAGAAGGAACAAAAACTAATTTTATATCATCTACATCGTTGTCATGAGGATGTGTTGGATTATTATCTAACACTAGAACTGCTTTGTTCTTGAAATGTTTTTTGACGGATTCAAGTTTTTGAATGCTCGTGGTTTATCAGAGTTACCAATAACTAAAAGAGGAATTTTATGAATCCCTGCTGCATTCGAACAAACAGCAACTGTAATACGTTCTTTGTTCTTTTTATAGCTAGTGGCAGACTGTTCATGACTGTCATGACTGTTGATGACTGCCTAGAAAAGCTATTTTTAGTAACATGTTAATGTTTAGCCCCATATCTTTTATTTTATAAATTTGTTCAGGATGTAATTCCTCTTTTTTTACCAAACTTAGTCTTGAATTCTGCCTAGTCTTGAATTCTGTTCCACCAGAAGTATCAGCAGACATATTTTTTTCTACGGATATATGCGAAATTAATTCTTGTCGATTCTTCCATTGATTAAGCCAACCACCACTTGCCTCAAATTCGCCTCCATTCTTAATCTTCCTGTGGATAACCAAAGCTTTTTCTTCAAAATTGGTCCGCCAATCGGTATAGCTCTTACGTTCCTGAAGAAACTAGATCAACAGAGCTTCATCGACGACTTTGCAAATTGGTTTTTTCTCGTACATTAGCTACCCAGACTTTTATCAGATTTCATTTTCAAGTAAAGCTCTTCAATGGAACTCCTGTTTCTTCGCCAGTCATTAATAGGGCTTTTTCCAACATTAAATTCTGTACAAATTTTCAACACGGATTCAGCATTATCAATCCACAAATCCACTTTAGCACTTTTAAACGTGTATCCATCGAAACCACAATTCGTTTGCTCTTTGCAATCATTGATAAGGAAATAATTAGTGTACATCCACAGCAGAAACAAACTAAACTGAACATAACGACAACATAAGCCTATCTATTAACGATAACATTGTTTATAGTTCGGTTTACCTGGATCTCCCTGTAAAAATTAGGAATCCCAGCCAAATCACCTCGACATGCCGGTGAATTTTATTTTATTCGTTGGTAATCATGCGTAAAACTTTGAACTGGAATGCTTATTTTCCAGTGACAACGTTGATTTACGGCCCATGAGCCAGTACATTCTGCCGAGTGTGAGTCCCAGTTGATTCCTTTTTGTAAAGATGTGTTTTTTCCATGAAGTCTTTTGTCCAGGTGCATACCTAGGTATTTGGCATCTTCGGACAGTAGTCTCTGCGGTTGTGAACGTAACATGTACCGATTTACTTTTATTTTGCCATTTCTTTAACCACCGCTGGATATCATTTAGCATTCTCTGGAGTCAATGTGAAGCGACAATTGGATTGGAGTGTGATGTCAAAATGGCGGTATCATCAGTATATGTGGCTATGGTATAGGTAACTGTCGTTGGTAAGTCGGCAGTGTATAAAAGATACAGGACGGGTCCAAGCACACTGCCCTGAGGAACTCCAGCCAGGACTAGACGGACGCCAGAGTATTCTTCATACTGAGTCACGAAGAATGGTCGGTTTTGTAGGTAGCGTTGGAGAATCAGGAAATGGTTAACAGGTAGAAGTTTTCAGATGTTATAGAGGAGGCCAGTATGCCAGACCTTATGAAATGTCTAAAAATTCCGCAGAACAATACAGTTTGTCTTCAAGGTCTTGACTTATCTTTTTTATTACTCGATGTTCGATGGTTGTGTGGTTGCGTGTTGCGGTCTAAAACCGAATTAATGATTTGGTATTATCTAGAGATTTTTCAATATGGGTTCTAATTTTAGGAGCAAGAGCTTTTCAAGTAGTTTTCCTGGAATTGACAACAGATTAATAATTGGTCTATAGGAGGCGGTACTATTCAGAAGTTTTCCAGGCTTGGGGATAAGTATAACTTTCGCTAGTTTCCACTGTGTCGGGAAGTGACCGGTCCTTAGAACGGAATTATAGATTTATGTTAAAAACTTAAGCCCTTCAGTGGGTAATTTTGTGACCAAGAGACTTCTTTGGGTTGGTTTTAGTGTTCAAGGTTTCTTTGACTTGGTTGTTTTAAAATTTTCATGTGGGATTTCAAGCTGGAATGGACTTTCCAGGAGGTTATAAATAGCATGGTCTTCCTCAGGGTTCAGCCTCGAGGGGTATGGTTGAAAAACGATTCAGCTTTTTCTTGGTTAGTTCTGGTCCAGTTACCATTTTCTGTACGGATTGGAGGGATTAGGAGTTGGGGTCTATTAATTCTATTTGTAGCCTTCCATAATGAGTATATCGTTGACTCAGTCGCCGTTAGGTTTTTAAGATAGTTGTTAATACCCAAATTCTTGTGATTGTTAAGAGTTCTTTGCAGTTTCATCGTTGCTCTGTGAAGTATTACCTTATCTCGTGGTGACCTTATTCTTCGCTAGATATTCCTAAGTCTCCTTTCATTTTTAATGAGTGTTGGTAAGTCATGATTATTGTAATACATATTTTTTTTATTAAATGTAGATTGCCGTGCAGGTAGCTGTACTGAACGGGTGAAGTGTTCTACGGCTGCGTCGATTTGGGAACTAGTTTTTAGTGGAATATTTGGTTGCAGTTTTTCATCTAAGATGGTTCTAAAGTGCTCCCAGTTAGTATAGTTATGACTGAGAAACCTTGTAGTATTTGATAATCTAATTTCTTGCTGCTTTAAAAGAGTTTTTTAAATTGAATTCCTCGTCAATGTTTTGGCCAGTATTAATTTCTAAAATTTTTTTTGTACATGACCACACTGGGAAGCGTGACATACTTTTCCCGTCCTAGTATGTCTTTAACTTCTTTGTAGTTTTTTAAGAAACCTCCTATTGGTTTTAGTAATCTGCTTCTTGGATTCTAAATGGTATTCATTTTAGATTACTGGGATGTTTTTACGTTGCAAATATAATGCAGGTACTCGTATAACTTTAGTTACCAAATCATTCCGATAATAATTAAAGTAGAGCTTTTGCGGAAGTTTTTTTGTCCCGTCCCTCGTGACAACATGCAGGACAAAGTGCATCCCTATTCACTTTTCTTTATTTTTATAAAGTCATGGAAAACAGTCTGACAATGTAGTGTAAAATTTAGATTTTAAATTATTTTCCAGTAATTTTTCTAATTATGTGGAAAACGCCAAAAAAAGGTTAAAAAACTGAAAAGTTACGCGCTCGATTTTCTAAAATATGCTTCATGACATTGTAGCTCCTCAACTGACGTGACACCAAACTTGAAGGTTCTTTTGTTTTTATGGATTTTGAAAAAAAAAAGTGATTTTTCTTCTTTTTTTATTTCTGAGTTTCTTAATGCTAAGTATAATACCATAATTGTTTCTGACATACTATATGTACAAAACGCGGGAAAACTAGTTAAATCTAGGAGGTGTAGCCACGCGCGAGGTGTAAATCTAAACCGGTCTTGTAGTAAACAACGTAAATGTAAGTTTAAATTACAATTTTTTACTACAGCCTATGTCAAGAGCTAGTTTGTATCCCCAGGCAGGACGGGTTCTCACATCGACATCACGGACCAAGTTATTCGTCCCGTTGATTGCCGTTTCTTGTGGATATCGTTGAGCCTTTCATTACAGAGTCTGTGCTTGCCCGAGAGCTGTTTATTAAAACCGAGAAAGCAGAAAAAATCTCACATTTTTTACTTCCTTAAGATGTTTTGTTCTATGTGTGTGGCATATTACAAAGAAATTGTAATTTATGAATGTTAAGCAACAGTTGTTGAATTCAGTGAGCCTAACACTAAATCAGCATTATTCCCAAACTATATAAGTATCTGATAAGCTCAACTAGGATATAAGTCAAATATGGAATGTATAGTCCTCCAAATATCGATTCAGTAGGTGGTCAATATCAATTTAAAAAAAATCGGATGCCTATAAAGTCGGTTTTACGGGCGAAGATTTTACGTGACAACGTCTTTTTCTCGGTAGAATATTTATTGATATGAATATTATTAAATTGCACAATAGGAACAAGGAATTGAATGAAAATAAGAATTGCACAAATTTTAACTATAGAAATATATTTTGTTTACTAAAACATTGTACATGTAAACTTAAACTTAACTAATTTCTATTTGAGTGATTTTGTTGAGGATAGGACGATGATAGGAGAAATATGAAATGAAAGGAAGTGTTTCTGCTGTAATGTGTCTTGAACGCCAAGAACGCTCGAGAAAGACAGAGACACAAGCACGCACCGATTCAACGCTCCTAATTCTCTAGTGCTGCGCGCGCAGCGGACCGATCATGTTTGAGTGGGAGAGAGACGCAAGGCATTCGCCGGTCCGGCGGGCCTCTCTCTCGTTCGGTGACTCATCGTAACAGACGTGAGCGGGCGTTACACTTTTTCATGAATGACTCCGAGCCACAACCTAATTTAAGACGTTGTCACGTCAAAAAAATGCCGTCTATAGTCTGAAAAATTAATCACTATAGTATACACCTTTTAAAAATTATTTATATGCCACAGCTGATAATCCCATAAACTAATGTTTATGGTAAATATATTTTATTTTATGTCATAAAATAGTGATGAAGAATTTCAAAATTATTTGAATAGAATTAAATAGAATAAAATATTTTGAATGTAGTTCAAGAATAGAATAAATACGCCTAGCAGAAAATAATATAATTATGGTATTGCCAATAAAACATTTAAAAAAAATTTGTGCTGACGTTATGGAAAGGAAGAGGTCCTGATGAGATTCTAGTATTTTTAGAACGTCTAATGTAAATGAAATTAGATCATAAACCTACGTTGAAAGTAACTTTAAGAAAAATATTCTATATACTAATAATTTTGGACAATACCTGGTTATGTCAAGAATTAGATTTGAAAAGCCTTCTCCCTAATTTACACTTCTTTGATAACACAGTTATACTACATTTGATGATAAACTTAAAAAAATTCAATCTTTAGTGAGTTTGACAGTTAAAAAGTTTCAGAATATTTATATTGCTAACAAGGAAATCTGTATCGATGAAATGATGATACCGTTTAGAGGTTGGTTAAGTTTTCGGCAATATATTCCAGGAAAACGCCACAAATATGGAATTAAACTGTTTAAAACTGTGTGGTGAAAAAAAGTACAATATAAACATTTACAATGGAAAAGAAAATGTGATACGAACTACAGCTTTGGGAACTCGAGTAGTTTATGAAACCTTTACTAAACTCGAGATGTTAATGTGTGCACTGATAATTTCTGCACTAAAAGTAAATTTCGCGCATGAATTAATCGATCGTAATACTCATCAATTATTGGTCAGAACTCCATTGTATGAACTCGACTTATAGAAAATGGAAGAAACACTATCAGATCTTAATGCGATTGAAAAGATAGACTTTGTAAAATTGACTGCATAACAAAAACCAAGTTAATCAGACTCTAGTAAAGAGATGATTTCGAGATCAGTAAAAATATCGGATTTTATGGAAAAACGTGTTTAAGAAGTATAAAACCAAGAGAGGACATTATTTGATATTAAAACAATTTTTTGTGTTATTTGTCTACGTTTATAAGTAATAAACGCTGTTTATTTCAAATTATTAATTGTCTTCACACTAATTTGCAAATCTACTTATGTTCACCATATTCTTTTGCGTAAACTAGCTCGTTAAAATTATTCTATGTCACAGAATTGTAACAATTGACGTAGTGTCAATTAATACTGTGTTGTTTACTGTCAAAACAGATAACTAAGTATAAAGTGATAAATGCATAGATAAATATGGCTATATAAATTGTGTGAATATTTTTTGCTTTCTATAAAAGTCACATTAACGAAGCACTTTTAAACTCAACCATATATGTATCAGCAGAAAACGAAATAAAATAGGTAAGAACACAATCGAGACGTTAATAAATTCATGGATCGTGTGGCAGACGATCTCGACAGAAGAGTTGCAAATGTTACATCAACAAATCAGTAAAGTAGACGAAGAGCGAGGGAGTATGCGTGGGAGATTGTTACACAAAGAACTGATGGAAGAATCAGACTAAAAGGTAACGAATTTATAAATAACAGCAGACGATTGAGTTAATTTTATTTGGATTTGCATTTAGATGGAACTTTGTTTATGTGTTGATTTTTTATCACCTTAAATTATTCATGAAAAGTCATATTTTTGTGCGATACATTTTGGTACTGAAGCAATTTACTTTTAAAAAACTTAATAGAAACACGGTTGCGTTATTGAGCAACACACTTTTAATTGTACACAGAACATAGGAACACCAAGAACAGTAAAGATATTTTTATTCAAACTTTTATGTCACATCTTATGGTCTAATGAAAATTCATGTCAAATTTACCACACACTAACTATATTTTTCTGATATACATTACGACTAAATGGCAAATAGATGCATGTTTGCTTTGCTTTTTCCATGACTTTATTAAATTCTTAAATCAGCCTATGATAGTATGCAAGCAAGCAATTTGATTAACCCAGTCTGAGAGACTTGCACAACCCTTAGAATGACATTCGGGTGTTACAATTCATTGGAGCGAGGTGTATTGATTCGTGTTATCAGGAACCATTCCACCGCGCTCCAATGCTCCAGACCATCCCTTTCCCCTCTATAGCCCTCTGATGCGCGATAGGGACACAACTATAAGTCAAATGCTTTTCGTGTGAAAGTCCTGGGTACAAGAACTCCAACACCATGGTTCGTAGACTTACTACGGTTGCCTCTTCCGCCTAACCAATGAACATTAAGCCCGAAACTGTACTCTCGTGACGTAATTCTTCCCCTTCAACCAATGGTCTCTTTGCTTCACCACAATGCTCAAAGATATCATTAGGCTAATTTCATTTTTAAATGATAAAAATAACTCGTCTTAAACCAAACCAAGCATGCAAAAGCAATGGTAAACATTAGACTGTTATGTTTTTTTTTACCATTTATATCGGCTATGACACTGCAATCGACCTGCCCTCTACATTCAGTTTCAATCGCGAATAAATGGGTTTTGTATTCTTGTGTACTCTGGTGACATATCTCAAGCATCCCACCCCAGTCGGAAGAGGCAACCGTAGCGTAGTAATAGTAAGCCTACGAACCGTGCTCCAATACGATATCCTTTCCCTAGTGACGTATCATCAAACTGAAATTGCTTGCTCGGGCCTCGTGTCTCCGCTCCGGGCTGCGCCCAGTTCGGGATTTCATGCCCAGGTTTTGGGGCTTTGTTAATTTTTTTGGATGGCTGTCGCATTTTGTCGCATTTTGTTAGTATTTTTTTATTTTTTTTTTTGGCCAAAGCCTTTATTTATTTATTATTATTATTTTTTTTAATAAGGTTGTCCTGAAAATAAACATCAATTATTAAAATTTCCAGTGCTGCGTACTGGGGCTTCTTCTGTTGGTAGAGCTACGAATTATCTAGACTTTGTGTGTTTGTCAGGAGTTGCTGTTTTGGTCTCTTGTGCTTCAATCGATGGAACGCATCATATCTTATTATCTCTCGCATTATCGGGCTTGGGTGATTCTCTAATTCTGCAAACCTAATTCTGGCTTTTTCTGCCACTTTATATATCATCCTTACTTGTTGCAGTTCTCTAAACAGAAAGCGTTGAGCGACGTATCTGGGTACATTTGCCTCTTCTCTGAGGATGTTACTATAGGCTGCTCTTTTTATTTGAATTGCTTATGTGTCTCCATGCGAGAAATGCATATGTGATTATTGGAAGTATGATGCTGTTTATTAGTCTTATTTTCGTCTTTATGCGCAGTTTGCTTTTTCTACCTGTGAATCCTTTTATTGCCGCTCTGGCTGTTGCTGTTTTTTAATGGTTGTGTCCACGTGTTGCGTGAAGGTTAAGCCTTGGTCCATAGTGACTCCTAGGTATTTCGCTTCTTTTTTCCATTAGATGGGATTATCTTGCACTAACAGCTGTTCCTCTGGGGTTTCCCTTTCTTTTTGAATATGATTGATTGTGTCTTCTCTGAATTGATTGCTATTTTCCATTGGATACACCATTCTTCAACGTTATCCAATGCTGTCTGTAGATTATTGACCGCTAATTCTAAGTTCCTGTGTTTGGCCGCAAGCGCTGTGTCGTCTGCATAAAGGCTCAGTAGTGTTCCTGGTATTCTTGGAACATCTGCGGTGTATTGTGTATATTGTGCCCGGATAATATTTGTCCTATTCGTATTCTGAAGTTTCCTTTGCTTAAGTACGAAGATATCAGTCTCGTCGTGGTCTCACTGTATCCGTAGTCTCTCATTTTGTATATTATGCCTTTATGCTAGACTCTGTCGAAGGCTTTGCTTACATCCAGGAACGCTGCTCCTGTGTACTGTTTTTCGTTACATCAAGCTGTTATGTATTCTGTCAGTCTAAGTACTTATAATTCGCTAGAGCGTTCTGCTCCAAATCCGAACTGAGCTTCTAGGATTAGTCCTATTTCGTATGTTTCAGCTTGTAGTCTTCTTAGTATTACTCTTTCTACGATCTTGCTGACGGCTGGCAGTAAGCTTATCGGCCTGTAGTTTTGCGGAAACATGGTATTCTTTCCTGGCTTCGGAATCATGATAACGTGGGCTTCCTTCCATCGATTTGGGAAGAGCCTGTATCTAAGGTTGTATCTATGATAGTATACTACGAAGTAAATTGTATGAAGCCATGGACGAATGCTACATTCTCGATAAACTAATAAGACTACTTAAGACTGGTAAGAGCTACAAAGCATAAAGTTGTTCGCAAAGTAGAAATACAGGGTGAACAATTACAAGCGTTTGAAACTCATATCGGACTGCTACAGGGAGAAGCGCTGGCGTGCCTCCTTTTCAGCATAGGAAAGCCAGGAAAAGGCGGTTAGAAACGCCAAAGTAGACAACAGAAGAATCATTTTTAATAAATCCTCACAAATTATGGCCTATACAGATGATCTAAACCTAATTTCTCGACCAACGGGAACGCTAGATGAAGTATACATCACTTTCTCTTAAGTCTAAAAAATATGGGCCTGCAAATAAATGAGGAAAAAATGATGGGATCAACACCCAACAACAGAGCCAGAATATTGGTCACCAATTCACTGTTGATAACACTAGCTTTGAAGTGGTGGACAAATTCACATATTTAGGCTCGCTGGTGACCAATGGCAACTATATAACGGAAGAAATAAAACGAAAAATAATTCTAGCAAACAAGTGATATTTTGGGCTGTGTAGACACATGAAAAGTAGAAACTTAAGCCAAAAAACAAAAATAACAATATATAAAATCATTATACTGCCAGTGCTGACATATGGATCGGAAGCATGCACCATATTGTAAGACAGATAAAAATCTCTAGCTCATATTTAAACGAAGAATCATCAGAATATTCGGTGGTACCTTTAAAAACTATATTTGGAGGAGTAGGTACAACTATGATACATACACAAAGATATCTGATGGTAAAGACGTGATTCCCGCATAACAATAGGAAGACTAAGATAAACAGGATATCTAGCAAGATCACAGCAGAACAACCCTCTTAGAAGGATCCTTATGTTACAGCCAATGGGAAGTAGACGAAGAGGTAGGTCAAGGCTTAAATGGTGTAGATGAAGATGCTTGAAAACTAGGTGCAGCAAACTGGCAACAGTTGGCAATGGATAGAAATGACTGGCGTAATAGACTTAAGAAGGTCGAAACTCCACTAAAGGGCTGTAGCACCAATGATGATGATATTAAAATATTTCTAGCAGTGTTCTATTCAGTTCTTTCACTCATTTATCCCATCCATTCTAGCGTTCTTTTAATTTTTCTAAGAATCTTTATACTTACAGTGTTCCAATTTTGTTGTTTCCAGGTCTTATAGACCGAGTGAACTTTAACCCATTAATGCCCACCGTATTTTATGTAATACGCGAGACCTAAAAACCAAATGTATGACAACATCTAAATACCCACTACGATGTAAAATCGAAATTGATGGGAAAATAATAAAGCAGGAAGCAAGGTTTAGATATCTGGGAATAGATATAACTAGTTACGGAGATGTTAAAGAAGAAGTACGACAACAAAGCTTCAATGCAAGTAAATCGGCGGGATCTCCTAATGACACAATATGAACGAACAAACACCTAAGACAAGACACAAAAACAAGAATCTATAAAGCAGCAATTAGACCTATATTTACATACACGGCGGAGACAAGACCTGGCACATCTAAAACGAGACACTACTAGAAACAAGAAAGATGAAAATACTCCGACGAATATCAGGGAAAAGTCTGTTGGATAGGGAGAGAAGCGAAAACATAAGAAGAGCATGCAATATTGAAGACATAAATGGATGGGTGACAAAACGGAAACAGGAGTCGAACGAACAGATTAGTAGAATGGCAGAGGATAGGATAGTACGAATAGCCCGAGATAAGTCACCAAATAGACGAAGAAGTATTGGCGGACCAAGAAAAAGATGGTGCGATAATTTAAACAATTTATTAGGCTAATACTGAAGAAGAAACAGGCTTTAAAGTCAACAAAAAAGAAAGAAGAAGAAGAGATGCTGCATCAGTTGATGCCAAAGTTTTATAATATAGATTAAGAAGGTGAGGGCGCTGAAATAATAACCACTCAATTCGAAGAACCTTTGGAGTGTTAAGTCCCCAGAGGAATAAAACAGGCAGGCTATAAAAGATATAGGGGATAAATATTTATATAATCCAAGATATAAACTTATGGAAACATTTTATAACGGAATACGACAACTTGTCTGAATGAATAAATAAAAGAAGAAATTAATAATTTAACCAACGCTCCACTAAGAATTTACGAAGTATCCAGAAGTTACCCTGTATAATAGACCATATGTTGCTCTCATATGGCAACACTTAATCTTCCTTTTCTATCTACTACGAGTACTACAAAGTATACAGCATCACCAGTTGGCGGGATTTTTTCCCGCGTCTAGATACAACTACTTACCCCTTTCCCTTCAATCCCACTTGTGAAGATGAAAGCGACTAGTCTATTTAGGTATAGGTACTTTTGTAAGTGGTTTCAACCATAAGAAGAAAGAAGACGCTTAGGCCGGTACTACGTCTACTATAAAAAAGGAAACAAAAACAGTTGAAGTACCACGAAGAACCGGTCTTGCTTGTAGGATTGGTTCAAGATACAGTGTTGCCGAGTATTTCGAAGTAAAAGTTTTAAAGGTATAAATATAAATGCTTTAAGATTTTAATAAAAGTATTTAGTTTTTAAATGGTAAATCATCAATTTATAGGGCGACTTAAATTCCTTTTCATATTTTTTACCATTGGTTTTATTAATGTAAATAAAGCCGATATGAATTATTCTAACAGAGTTTTTATTTCGCGATCAAAGAATAAAAATATTAGGAAAACTTTATTAGGTATACAAAATATTTGGAGTCTTTCATATAAATACATAAATACTTTACATATATTTTTATTAATAAGATTTCTGCTTAAAAGATAAAAAGTTTTGGAAATTGTGGGGAATTTCGTAAAGAACGAGATCTATAATCGAAATATTGGAATTCTATCTCCATCTTAAAAAAGATCTCATTTAACAATAGTGAATCCTTATAGAGCCAACTCCCAATTGCAAACAGAACTAAAAACTGAACCCAGTAAAGTCCTAAAATAATACGGTTGTCGCCTAGGAGTAGATATGACCAAATTCTCATCTTTCAAATTTCAAGATATCAACTTGTTAGTCAATTATTTCTTATATTTTGTTAATGATAAATAGTAGTTACATTAAAACATTCCTGTTCATAAAATATGGGGAATGCAGGAAAGATATAGGTCAGATAAATATTTGGTGTTGGGAATGATTTAGACAACCGAGAACAACTTTTTATTTATTTATTAACGGACTTGCCGTTACGATAAAACGCAAGGAACTACTACACAATATACGAAAGTACAAATAAGTAGGCAAAAAATATAAAATATATTTAAAAAGCCACAAAATGTTATAGGCTTAGGGTGCTTTATAAACAGTGACGATGACCGTCGTTTCGATTTTAATTTTGTTGATATTTCGTGAAAGTTTGTTTTGCTGACATCAATGCAAAAATATATTTAAATCCTGTTGAAGTAGTTTGCAATCTTGAACATTGTCAATTTTTCTAAAAGGCTTAATATTACCAATATCATTAATAAAACAGGTAAAAAAATTGTCGAGAAGTGGCTCCCCTGAGGAACAGGGGACAGGGGACTTTAAGGTGACATCCAATGGTTTCGAGAGAACACCATTTATGTTAACAATTTGATGACGATTTGATAAAAAGGTTGAAATCTAACTTAACACTTAACCAAATACGCATGAAGATGATAACTTACTTATCAACATCGAATGATTTACTGTTAGAGAAATCAGTGTAAATAGCATGGGCTTCACTTCTATCCTCCAAGGTATCGGTCACGAATTTTTCATAAGCCAGTAGATTAGTTATAGTTGATCTATTCGAGCGAAAACCTTGTTGTTCCTCACATAAAATATTTTAAACCTTGGTGTTAGCTAATATACAACTTTTTCAAATAACTTACTAAATAAACAGCACTTTAAAAGTCCTCAGCTTCTGAGAAAATTCTTGAACTAAGAGATAAATTAAAGATCTTTAGTAGAATTGGCGATATAACGCCAATAACGAAATTAGTATTACATAAGAAATCTCTTAGAATTCTACCTGGATCAGATTTCAATTTAATTGATTTGATATTTTAAGTGCATTTTAGTGTTCAAGATCTTTGAAGATAAAGTAATTGAATAGACCTTTATTAATACGCTTATTAGACTACAACTAGGCATTTTCCAGACACACCAAAACTACACATTCGCATTCACTCTGGATAAGTGAACTTCAAATGTTCAACTTAAGTAATGCACCTCTTATGTTCAATCACTTACTAATTGACAGCCCAAAATACCAACGAGAGCGTTTATCGAACAATTTACCAAGAATTCTACCAACTCAACTAGGAGAAGACCTGTTTAATGGAAAACCTTATCCAACATTTTGTATAAAATATAAATGTATTAAATTTTGTCACAATTTGTAATAGGCATACTATACTTTATAATGTCGCTAATAACCTGTTGGTAAACACATCACTTTTTCAAATAAAAAAAGACTTTTCCAACATAAAATAAATTACTTCCCAATAAACGTCTTCTTCACTTGACTTCGTTTAGAGACGGTCTATGCTCCGATATCTTACAGGTGATGTGACTCGAGCTGTTCATACGTTTCTGTTTTCTACTCTGTTAATATGTTTAATCTACTCTATATTATAAATTACATAATGACATAAATTCCATTTAATAAATTCACACCTTTGTCATTTATAGCGTTAGGGCACTGTTTGGTGTGTATCGATTCATATATTTCTCTTTTTTGTGATTTTTTCTACTTTTATGATTTTTGTTTGCTCAACATTGAAAGGTTGTTTGTTGTTTCCATGTTTGATAAATGCTGTCGTATTCTTTTTATCATATTTATGTGAACTTATTCTAGAATGTAGATGCTAACTTGTTTGACCAATATAAAATCAATATAAGGTTGAATGCTCGAATAAATGAACTTTGAAAAATTAAAGGCAAATATCGAGAACAATTTTAATAATCAAATCTTGCCCTTTCGCTTTCTACAGCATCATCAGGGGCATTTCGTCAAATTTGGGCTATCCAGCAAGCGCAGAATTTAATAAACATGAAATTAAACATAGATTGTACATAACACTACACTAAAACAAGGACAAACAGTTTAAAATTATTTAAAAATTATTCTACGCTACATTCTTGTCGGCAACAGGAGAGAGAATGACTCATTATATTATGTTTGGAAAATAAATATCTAAATTGTTCAGATAAACCTCTTTTGTATGGAAAAGTTACATAGGTGCTTGGATTAGGTTTACTATTTGCTGAATTGTTAGTTTTATTGTAATGTTTATGATTTCTAGATTTAAAGATTTTGTGAATAAGATGTTAAGGCTATTATTTTTTAGCGGTACTTGTTTTGCTTTATGCATTACATGAATTTTAGTTTTGATAAAAACATGGAATACCTGTCGAAACGTCAACTCATGCTTTTAGTAATATCTAGTTAATAATGAAACTATTCCCACGAAAGTTTTTTTTACATATAAACTAGAATATAAAATATAAACTTAAGGTTCAAGAAATTAAATAAAAAAGATATATAGAACTACCTAATCCGCCTCTGCCTTGAGTCTTATTTCTTTGAACTTGTTTATAATTTTATAACTTGGCAACGTTGTTAAAGTACGGCTGGCCGAAGAAGTGAACAAAGACTAAATCTGTGCTTCTGGTTGTATGTCTGTCGCGTGCCACTAAAAAAATATTGTGTTACACATACACATTTCACAATCGTCACATTCTATGGAGTTCTTAGACAAACAAAAGCATGTGATAGACAAAAATGAAAGCTGTGGCAATCGTAAAAAGATATTACTTAAAAAATTATTTATATAAAGGAGTGTTATAGAAAGGTTTACTTACACACAATTATTGTGATATGAAAGTTTTAAAAAATACCAAATGTTTATGCTAATCTATTTTTTATACGAAAAGAAACCGTTTTATTTGTAATATTCTTTTCAATAGTAAAACTTGGCATGTCAAAAATGGATTTAAACAAAAAGAACTAAGGGAATTAAACCAATTTGTGGCATTTTGTCTATTTCTATTGAAATTATTGTTAGTTTTACTACCAATTCTTTCTGCTTCCTTTTTTTTTTCGTTGGCACATATGTAGGTTATTGTGTTTATACTTCAATCGGCTACTGCTCCTGCAGTCGTAGAAAATTTACACGTCAAAATATGGCTAAAAAATACTAACAGCAGTTGTAGTCTAGTACACCAGTCTATTTGGATCATAAAAAAGTAAAAGAAATGACAGGTAGACACAAAAAGAGACAAGCAACAATATTAAAAAATGATAAAAACGAAATAATTATGGGTACAAAAGACAAACTAGAGAGATGGAAAGAATACATACAAACTCTTTTTGACGACGATAGACCTTGTTCTCCACCATCCACAGATAATCAAATAAATGAAAAAGGTCCAGAAATAAGCAAAGAAGAAGTGATCCATGCGGTAAAATCTCAGACAGATGGAAAAGCCACCGGTCCAGACAATATTAATGTCGAAATACTAAAACTAATTGCAGATAACGAAAGTAAAAGCCTAGACTTAATAACAGCCCTATTCAATATGGTATATGACACAGGTAAAAATACCAACAGACTGGCTAAAATCAACTTTCATAGCATTACCAAAAAAATCGAATTTCTCACAATGTGATGCTTATCGAATATTAAGCTTGATGTCTCATGTCCTTAAAACTTTTCTCAGAATTATCCATACACGAATTTACAAAGAAGTGTGAGTTCCAGAGGAGTGACGCTCAATTCGGATTTCGAAACGGATTGGGAACACGAGAGGCTCTTTTTGCTTTAAATTTGTTAACGCAACGATGCAGAGACATGAATGTAGATGTATATACATGTTTTATTGACTTTCGAAAAGCATTTGACTACGTTAACCATCAAAAGATGATCGAAATTCTGAGAACAACTGGAGTTGACGAACAAGACTTGCGAATTATCTCAGAACTATACTGGCACCAAACGGCAACAATTGAAATAGAGCACACAACATCCGAAGATATACAAATCCGACGAGGAGTGAGACAGGGTTGCGTCTTATCACCGCTACTGTTTAATTGGTATTCGGAGTCTATATTTAGAGAAGCATTAGACGAGGTCCAAGACGGAATTAAGATTAACAGAATCAGCATAGACAACATCAGTTATGCTGATGATACCGTCTTAATAGCAAGCAACATACAAGAACTACAAAATATAATAAATGCGGTAGTTCACCACAGCGAAATGTTCGGTTTACATTTACAAAACTAAAACTTTAGTATTTTCAATGACACCAATAAACGTACAGGTGTATGCCAAGGGTCAAATAATAGAACAGGTAAATTCCATAAAATATTTGGGAACAAATATCAATAGTCAGTGTAATCCAAAAAAAGAAATCCTATCAAGAATCGAACAAGCAAGGAAAGCATGAAAACATTTTTTACAAGATCAGACCTTAGTCTGCAGCTTAGAATCCGAATGATCAGATGTTACGTTTTTTCTGTCTTACTGTATGGCTGTGAAAGTTGGACAATGGACTCTGAAATAGAAAAAAGAATACATGCCTTTGAGATGTATATATACAGACGAATGTTGAGAATTCCATGGTCGTCGCATGTGTAAACAAAAAGAATTACTAAGAATAATCAAAGAGAGGAAAATGCAATACTAGAGCCATGTGTTGAGAGACGAAAGATACGAATTATTTCAAGTTATACTGGAAGGAAAAGTACAGGGCAAAAGATCAGTAGGAAGACGCCAGAACTCGTGGCAGAAAGACCTGCAGCGTTTTCTGTCGAAGCAATCTTCAGGTTTTTAAATCTTTGGTAGTCATTGCATCTTCGACATCTTCTCTCCATGACCATCTTGGTCTAGCTCGTTTTCTTCTAGTATGCGGAATCTATTTTTCTATCTTTTTTGACCATCTATTTTCAGGCATTCTCTGCAGGTGTCCATACCAGTTTAGTCTTTTGGCTTTTAGAGTTTTTAATTATTACCATTATATACCATTACAAATTAAAAATAGTAGGAGAATTTTTAATTCTGTTATATTTTTGTATTAATTGTATTTTCCACACATGTACAGCATGTTAACAAGGCTCAAATATTGCGTTAATTTATTATTATACATTTTAGCGCAGTGTACCTTTTAATTAATTGTTTTTATACTTAACCCTTAAAGTCATAAATTTAATGAATAGACTGTACTTGGCACATTTCCCATGACATCTAAATTAAGAACGTGTTTCCCTTAATTTTAACACAAACAACCGAATTTTTCGAATCTCAATTCTTATTGTTGACATATCTCTCTTCATGATCTACTAATTCCTCTAATTTTGTAAACAAAACAGGCCCTTATCTGATCTGTCAATAATAATTAGACCCCCAATAGCGAGAAACAATGAATTCAATTGCAAAATTTCATTCTTGTGCTACTTAAAACACAGATAATCGCGGTTATACTATTGTTATTGGTAATCATCTGTCCTAAGTTAATATCTGAATTCGCAATGGGGCATTACGTCATTGAAATTATAATTCAGCTAAACGTATAGAAGCTGAGAACTTTCACTAATGATTTTTATTTCAAGATTATCTGCGGTTTCGGTTCTTTTGAACGCATTGTTAGTTGATGTGAGTAATGAACTGGTAGGCGCTTTTTAGACGCGAATTTGACATTTCAAGAACATATAGGCTGATTAACAGGAAATCATGGATACGGCTGTACAAGAACGAATTTGAATACCGTGCACGTTTAATAAACGGAAAAATAATGGGTGGTGTTCTATTTTGCTTTATAATACTAAAATGACGCATGAAACATGCAATTTGAGAAAAAAATTAACAGGGTTAATTAGCAAAATAACTAAGTTTTATTCAAATTTAAATCTTAATGGTTAATCAAATTCATGCCTGTAATCGTTCGTTCAGGACGTTCCAACCGTTTTCACAAATATTTCGTCACAATAATAACCAAAATTCTATTCTTCTATTGGACGAGCTTGAGGAACACTTGGGAAATTATATTCTTTTTTTAGTTCTCCTTAGTTTTCCTTAGTTCTACTTATATAATGCCACGAAGCAGTACCTTATGCCCGGATTACACGAGGCTAGTTATTACTAGCTTCATGTATACAGAACTAGCTTCGCGTGTAGGCTAGTAAGCTAGTGAGAAAGACAGTAAGCCAGTGTGTTAAATTAGGATAGTTTAATTAATACCATGGAGTTATATTCTTTTAAGCTACTTGCGTCTTTCTCTACTGGTTTTACTATCCTGGCTTGTGTCTCCCTCGTCTGGCCGGCAAAGCTAGTGTTTTCGGACGGCAAGTGCGTAGTGTCGACCTGTTTTATTTTTTCAAAGAGATAACCACGTGCTTCTAAAACTAATATGCCAAAATTAAGTGCCGGTATTAATTTAAAATTTGTACAAACGTATCGTGAAGAAGAATGTCTGTGGAACGCCACTATTCCATCATATAAAGATTCTATTATTATGATATATATCTATCATAATATATTCTATCATATATAAAGAAGTCTATTCGTGATTGAGCACTACAAAAAATAATTGGCAAATTATTAGAACTCTGCATAGAAATGTCTATTAAAGACATAAAAATGAAGATAAAAAATTTACGAGCAACTTACTGTCAGGAACTGTCAAAAATTGAAAAATCAACCATGTCTGGAGCAGGTTCTAAGGACGAGTATAAATCAAAATTAAACTGTTTCGATGAAATGCACAGTTTTATTAAATGTGTACCAATGAAAATGAATTAAAAGAAAAACGGTAAGTAAGATTGCATTATTTATTTATTTATTTATAGCAAAGAAAATGGGTGTCCACACACAGGAAAATTTTGAAAAGCAGCATGTTTTCTCTGTAGCGCGCACATAAACAGTCAATAAATAATTTTTACTTGCCAAGGCATACCATCATTGTTAAGATAGGTTTTAAAAGTCTCTCTTCTCGCCATTGCTGACATCAAAGAAAGATTACTGCCTTGTTGACATAAGCCCTCAAGTCTTGCAGTTTCTTTTCTCCAAGAGTCATGAGAGGTGTTTCTTGCATCAATATCTTCCCGGTCAATATCACTGCTGATTAAATAGTTTCGATTTTCTTTTCTCAACCAATTATGTAAAGCGTCAAACCACCCTGCCAATACAATTTTGTCGATTGTTTTTTGAATACAAGAAATCGGCTTACCAATACACCAAAGGCATTTTCCACTATTCGTCTCGCTCAGGATAGTCGGTAGTTGTAAACTTTCTGTTCCTGTTACATTGTCACCAGGGTAAGGTTTCATAATATAGGTTTTTAATGCAAATGCAGAATTCGCAACAATCACTCAACCCCCTGGTAAAAGATTATTCTCCAGTTTATTATATATGGAGCAATTTTTAAATACACTTCCATCTGATGCCATTCCACCATCATCTACTCACGCCATAAGAATAATACTGAACAATTTTTTCTTATTGAAGTATACTTCCACTATTACCATTGAATATATTTTCCATCAATGGCACCACAGCATAAAGGAAAGTTCAATCTCTTTCTAAATCCATTTTCTATTTCCGCCCTTTCTTCGGCATTATTTGGTATAAAAAAAATAATAATATACCTATTTATTATAACTATTACTCAAGTCATAATGACGGTATTAGATTTTTGTTTTGATACAGGGCAGCGACAACCGCTTATACGTATTTCTACGTATAAGCGCAACTACGTAAGTAATATGTTTTATTAATTAATAAATTAAAAAAAATTAAATTAAAAAAAAAAGGTTAATCTTTGTATATGGGTATATTTTATATAAATATACCCATATAACATATACCCATATACAAAGATTAACCTCTTTTTGTGATACGTGGTATACAGTCAGCTGCAGGAATTATTTTCCTTGTGGATTTTTTTATTACTTACTTCGTCTGGAGTACCAGAAACTGAATTCACTACGAATTTTGACCAGGATGAACGGCATGTGGAATGCAATTTTAGATTCCCTTGCCGAGTAATTTATCCAGCTGTTTGTTTCGCAAATTTTAGGAAACACAGTGGTAAAAATTTGAATTCGGTTTCGCTAGGTAGAAATCGTTTGATTTCTCTTTTTATTACTTAAGTGTTTGTTTTTTTGTTGTTGTTGTAGGATAGTCAAGAATCAGCAATGGATGAAGAAGTGTTTGTTTTTTTGTTGTTGTTGTAGGATAGTCAAGAATCAGCAATGGATGAAGAGCAAGATAACAGCCCAGTGAGCCAAGCCAACATTAAAAATAGCAAAGAAAATAATATTGACAACAGCTGCAATGACAATATAACAGTGAAGACGTTTCAAATTCTGAAAATTGTTCTTTATGAACATTTACATTTGCGACAGGTAATAAACCACAACGCAACGAGTCTGCGACGCCAACTGCAAAAACTACTAGTAAATCAAACGATAAAATGTCAGCTCCAACTCCGAAAAAGAGAAAAATTTCAGAAGTGGCATCTTTGGTTAGAGAAATAAAATCGATAAAGAATGATTTAAATAGTACATATTTTTGGAACTTTTGTGAGTAGCCAACTGAAAATGTTATCTACAGCACGAGCTATTATGGCTCGGGACAAAATCAATGCCATATTATCTCAGTCTCGCATGGAAGATCTGAACTACGTAAACACCACATTTACATACTAGACGCCTAGTACTCTTTAGATTCACACACAACAATTAATACTGTACCATTGCCAATTGCATCAGGAGAATCGGATTTGTCAACAATTACAGGAAATAAAGCTAATAATTATCAACGACAAAATCCAATAGACGAGAATAATTTCAATTTTTTACGCCAGGACAATGAGAATCCTATTGCTTTAGCATTCCGCAATGGATAATTTTTTATTATCTTATTTGTAATTTTGTAATGAATACAAATAAAAAGTTATTATTAGTACTAACCTTTATGTTTTCTCTCAATGCCTTGAAGATTTCTTCACATACCTCTGGTATGAATTTAGATATGGAACACCTTGAAACCCGATAAAAGTGACTCAGTCTTCTGTAACTAATGACGGATTCATTCCTTTTTAAAATCCATGGTCTTGTCCAAACGCGTTTATCCAAGAAATCTTCTGTTAATTCATCCAATGCAATTTGACACAGTATCCGAAGTTATTGTTTCAGTCGAACATTGTTTTTTTTTAGAAATATTTACCATTTTAAGTGGATTTGTTGCTCTATTGATCTCGCAATAGTACGAGCTACTGGCTAAAAATTTCCTATCCACTCTACACTAGTACTAAAGTTACGACCAATTACTACTGACAAATCACTAGTAATTGGTCGTTAGTTCTGTATCCTGATCTAAATCCAGCTTGTTCTCTAGGCTGATCGAATTCTAATTTAGCGTCCAGTCTTTTTTTATTAATTTTTGTGAAAAGTTTATATATTTGTGAAAGCAAACTGATAGGACGGTAGTTTTTTAGATAAGAGGATTCGACAACCTCTATCTAGTAGTAATATTTCCATCTCTGTTTTTTTGTACATATTTTTGTTGCCTATGTTTTTCGGATTTCGCCTCAAAACTTTTAAACTTTTGTTTTCTTGCATTATTTTAGTTATTTCTCTTGCATTGTTTTCTCTTACGTCTTTTCGGATTGACCGGTGGATATCTTTATTTAATTTCTTCATTGTTGTGTAGTCTTTACCTATTACCTATTACCTCTTTGGTATTTTGGCTCACTTTTTCTTTATGGGTCAGAACGGTCGGGCAGCACTCCCTTTCCGTTTCTTTTAGAGCCTTGGTTATGCCATCATTTGCTTGACCTACATCTTCTATTTCATCTGGCAAGTGTTGTATGTGTCTGGTTAGTGTATCTTCATAAAGGTCGTTGTTTTCTGGGGGAATCCATTCCTTTTTTCTTGTTTTTCTCTGACAATCGGTCAAAACCTATCCAAAACCTACCCACCTACCAAGTACCGATATTCGATTAGACCATAATTTACTTGACTGTACAAATAGTGTTAGGCTAAAGCGAGTCTGTAAAACTCAGAAATCGACTACAAGATCACTGAATGAACCCCAAAATTTATGCACCCTAAGTAAGGTCTTTCTAAAAACTAACAGCAAGTTGTACGAAATTAAACTGGAACATTGTAAATCATTACTAGGAACAAATTAAAATGACATGATTACTACAGCTCCAGAAAATCGGCTGAGACAACGAACAGCTAAACAGAATTGGACGATACAAGATATATCTTAGACTTAATGAACGTGAAAAGGCAATACAAACCCAGAAACAAAGAAAAATATAAAGAAATACACAGGAAATTCTGAAAAAAATTAAAGCAGCAAAAGAACTATGGCTGCAATCCTGTCTAGCAATTGAGAAGTTAAAACATCAACATGACAGCTACTATTTAAGATAATATTTATAGAATATTAAGTGATACTAAGGAATGCTCTCATCATCGTAGTCCATAATTTGACAGATTTTGATTAATTCTTTCTCCATTTTGTTCACTTCAAAAGTAAATAAATCTTGTTAAGACATTATCATCATCCTGGCTTTACAACCCTGTGTTAGGCCTTATCCTCCTCAAGAATTTCTCTCCAGTCGTCCCTATCCATCGATTCCTCCACCAAGGACGTATTCCCATATTTCTTATTTGTCTTAACATATTTTTTTTAAATTTCATAAATAGTTCCCCTTTTGCGAACTTTAGTTAAAATGTATTCAAATTTTTTAAAATAGATGACAATAATCAGGGAGTTCAATTGATTTGTTTTAATCACTGTTTAATACACTATATACTAACTGTATACTACAATCTACAAACAATTTTTGGAATTACATACATAATCTAAAAGAATTTATTAATTGAACGACCAAACATCGTCAATTTCACCTAATGATTGACCATCATAGTTTATTGTGTGTACTATGATGAATTTAATGAAGATCAATTACAAAATTCTCGATTAATTAGAGCCTGCAGTAAAAAAAGTATCATTACAGAAGAACCAACTTTAAACAACCAGTTGTTGTTCTCTTGGGTGTCTTTAACTAATAATTAGAGATAATTAAATAAATGTCCAAGGGAAATTACTCGATCGTTTTTATAGAACATGTTCGATGATTCCGATTTAAGAAAATCTGAAAGAAGAGATCTCAGAGGAGATCAAGATGAAGTTGTCTTTAAAATTTTATAATATAAATATAAGCTTATTGAAAGTAATCATTTTAATTAATTAGTTGAACCTCTATCTTGTAATCTTTTGTTATTTTTTTGTTTTATATACTTGTACTTTTGTAAAAAAATGTATTTCGAAAGGAAGTCAAAACTTCAATAGTACAAAGGGTCGAAACTTTAATAATACAGAATGGCGGGACATTGCTATCAACGGATATAGACGCATATATGCGTCTACATTCGTACTAGGGCATAATAATTTCCAAATAGGTGGTGCTAGCAGAAACGGTACCAGAATTTTTACAAAAACAATTGAAGACTACAATAAACTCAAGGATGATCTAATTAACCAAAAGGCTAATTTTCACACTTATTAAGTAACTAAAAAAGTAGTTATGCGTGCTGCTTCAGGGATGGACATACAGGAAATGGAGAATGAATTTAAACACACAGGAATAACGGCTAAAATAACTGCAATGAAACCAAAAGATCTTAACAAATCAGGATTCTCTTATCTTACTCAAGTGACTAAAACACAAGACATAAGAGAAGTGAAGAAAATCACCGGACTCCAGAATGTACAGGTACGGTGGGATGGCTATAGCAAATCCGCAAGCGCCTCAGTGTTATAATTATCAATAATTTGGCCATAGCGCTAGAAATTGCTATACAGCACTTCGATGCATTTAATGTGCAGAAAGTCTTCATACCAAAAGCTGTCCACTTTCAAAAGGAGTCCAAAACAAAGTTAATTTTGTAACTGCTGAGAGGAACATACATTAAATTATCTTATGTGCAGGAAGCGTATATGGACAATCAAGCTCAGAAAAATTCCAGAAGCAGACAGACACCAAAAACAAACCTGCCACCTCACCAATCAGCATTTAGAACAACCATAAGTAGGATGTCCAAGCTCAATCGGCAAAAAGAAGCACACAACTACCAAAATAAACCAACTCAGGAAGCATGCAAGAAACATGGGAAGAAATCAACAACATTGTTAAAATTAATAAGATATTACAACTATTACAGGACATGAAGGAGCAACTTCTGAGAACAAAATCATTCGCAGATACAGCTAAAGTATTTATAAAATACGAAGCTCTTACAATGCCGATTAAAAGGTTTTAAATTCTTCAACACAACATAGCCTCTCTGAGGCAAGAATTAACGAACTACGGGAAATAGTTATCAGACATAATCCGGACACAATTTGCTTCTCAGAAACATTATATGTAACGACAACACAACTGTCTAGGATAAGAAACTATAGAGGAATTGGAATACGAGAAGCACCAAATAAACGAGGAGTGACATTTTCAGACATTTTCAGACAGACATTTTCATCACAAAAGAAGTAATAATAGAAGACGTACTAGGTTTAATCATCGCAAACGAGCTGAAAGAAATAATAAAAGAAAGAAACTGGACCAGGAGAGCCTATCAAAAAATAAGAAGAATAGAATTGAAGATCTTTTTAAGTTTCAGCGAATGAAAAGATGTTCAGGATACAATAAGTCCATGAAGGGATGCCAATATACTTCTTCCACTAAGCTACAAGAAGACAAATACCAGAGATATCCTCAACACAAATCTAATCCAGAGGATGTATAAAGAAAAGCACAAACTGATCGATCATCTGACCAGGAGCTAGGCAGGTGGTTGCTGAAGACAACCAAACGGAAACTTGGTACGGTGCCGTAAATAAAGTACCGACAGAAAAATATGTCCAGGAGTTCAAGAACATCTACAATCAGGCTCCGAAGAGGATGAAGTTGGAAGAAGGCTATAATATCTTAAGTTCAAATATCTTAGGTAAAATGTAAAATTCTTCTTCTTAGGGTGCCTGTCCGTTCCGAACGTTGGCGATCATTCTGGCTATGATGACTTTGTTGGTTGCTATACGGAATAGCTGTGTTGAGTTCTTTTATTTATACCATGCTCTCAGGTTAGCAAGCCAGGATATTCTTCTTCGTCCTGGGGCTCCTTTTCCTTCCATTGTACCTTGCAAAATGCATTGGAGTAGCTCATATCTGCCTTGATTTCTCAGTATATCTCCCAAGTACTACAGCTTACGGCCCTTCAGGATGTTGACCAAATCCGTGGTTGTGTTCATCCTCCGTAGTACGTCTTCATTGGCGACTTTGTCTGTCCATGGTATCTTCAGTATCCTTCTGTATAACCATAGCTCAAAAGACTGAAGTTTTGATAGAGTTTCCGCTTTCAATGTCCACGTTTCTACTCCGTACAGAAGCATAATATAACATTTAAGGAGCCTTATTTTTGTTTCTAGGGTGAGGTCATGGTTCTTGAACACAGAGCTCATAGTCAAGAACGCCGTTTTTGCCTTTTCTATGCGACATTTAATCTCTCGGGTATTGTCCCACGGGATTATAGGTCCCAAGTAGGTGTACTGTGAGACCCGTTCAATTCTCATTTGGTTCACATACATATTTGCTCCAGTTATGTTTTCCTTGCTGATGATCATTAGCTTGGTTTTGCTGATGTTTATATCCAGTCCATATGTTCTACTTGTTTCCGTTATTTTGTTCATTAAGTTTTGCAGCCCTTCTATGGTATTGGAAAACACTATTATATCATCTGCATATCGCATGTTATTGAGCTTGCCTCCATTTATTGAGATGCCTTCATCAATATCTTTTAGAACCTCTTCAAAAATGTGCTCCGAGTACAGATTGAATATCAGTGATAAAATTATGCACTCCTGTCTCACTCCCTTTAAGATTTTGACCTGATCTGTATATTCTCCATCTATTCGGAGCACCGCTGATTGATTCCAATACAGGTTAGCTATTATTTTTAGGTCTCTTCCGTCAATCCCTATCCTCTTCAGCACTTCCATCATTTGTTCATACCTTACTCTATCGAAAGCCTTCTTGTAGTCAATCAGGCATGCAAAAACATCACAGCTTACATCTCTACATTTCTGAAACAATACCTTCACGCTAAATAAAGCTTCCCTCGTACCAACGGCGTTCACAAATCCAAATTGATTGGGCGCAATTAGTTCCTCGCATTTCCGGTACATTCTTTTGTAGATTACTTTTAAAAACAGCTTTAGCAGATGGCTCGTTAGGCTTATGGTCCTATAGTCTTCATAAACTTTTGTTCCTGGTTTTTTTCTGCTATGGTACGAACTCTGATTTAAGCAACTCTACTAGTATTTTTCCTGCCTTGTATAATACATTAAATATTTCAGCTATTATTTTTATTTGTTCTGCATCTAATAGCTTCAGTAATTCTGCAGGAATTTCATCAAGTCCCGATGCCTTTCCATTCTTCATTTGTCTGACGCCTGCCGTTAAATCTTTTCTTTTAGGATTTCAGGACCTGAGTTTTCTTCAATGTTTTCTTCTCGTACTCTCTTTTATCTTTTTTGGCTATGGCAAGATTGCCTTCATCATCTGTTATTTTTCCGCTGTTGCGTTTTTCGAACTCTCCAGCTATTTCCTTCACCTTTCGATGGACATTGAAGTTATCATATCGACTCTGATACTCCTCTATTTGTTGAAATTGTTCTGTTTTTTGTTTCTCTTTCTTTGTTTCTGTCAATACCGTCAATAACCTAGGATTGCGATGAATTGGCCGTGTTTTGTACGCTTTGTAACAGAAAATTTGCGCCACAAAATACCCGATATTTCCAGTACTTTTTTTTTTCTTACTTACGGAAATATTGATGATTGCACTTACTTGTGAAGACGCAAATAAGAACTAGTGGAAATGGATAAAAAAAACCATTTCAGTTTAAGAGACAAGGAAAATACAAGCAACACAAGGGGTATTTGTTACATTGTACAACAAACTGATGGATACTAAAGAGAACTCTAACAAAAAGAAAATCTGGAGCAATGATAATAAACAGAAAGTAAATGTGAAAACGCAAGACATGTACTGAAGAACAGTGTAGACCAAATAAACAAACGCAAAAATATATTTTGGCATAGTGCTGAGATCCCGGAGGTAATTTTTTTTAAAGTTGGAGTAAAGTTACTTTATGGTTAACATATTGGTCCCTTTCATCATCTTTAACGTCAAATACTCCCTATAGATCTTTCACACTTTTTAACTTTTTCTACAGCTTTCGTTTTGGCATCGTTGTAATTTTGAAGATGTGTGTCACACCTTTTGTCTTGCGACTTATACAAGAAATAAATAATATTTGGAAGGCATTTTATATAATACATACATATATACATCTATAGAAAAATCTTCTACAATAGAAGACCGAGAAAAGTCATCGGAAAGTTAATTCCTATTAAGGTTACCGTTGTAGAATAACTTATCCGATAGAAGTTATTTGCAGCAATTAGATAAATAAATATCTGATATTTTAAATGTAAAGAGGAAGGCAATGCTTTTTTAATCTAACCATCAATAAAAATAAGATGAAAAACTCGTTCCATGTTGAATTAACTGTATCATAACGTTATCAGACTTATACCAAGAGTATTCTTGAAGTGTTAACGTAACAGTTCCAGCACTATTTGCTCTAATTGCTATTTCTTTCAGCTATTCACTTACCTACACATTTTAATGGTACTTGACGTAGACACTTCTATATAAAAATTACTGTACTAAGTCATCGACCCATCAGGACACAACGTAACCATTATGTATGTTAAATAGAAAAGTTTCTCATAATACCGAAACATTAAAACATCTTGAAACATCTTGAGGGCCATTCCAAATCCGGCCACTTATCTGTGAGGCTCGAATTAATCACTGCACATCTAATTTACCAATATAATGTTAATGTTCACCGACTGTTAATAAAATTTAACGACATTATTTAGAACCAAGTTTAAAATGTGTGAGAAGAATCATTTGCAGGTGGTCAACGTACACTAGGAGAAATATTTTCTTGTTCTTGGTTTCCGATCGGGGAATTTGTATGTATTATTTTATGGAGCAAGTTTACATTTTTGTAAAGAGTCAAACATTTTTCTTATATAGTGCCGTGCACCTATAGGGCATTGGCGAATTATCTTAAGGCCAGACGTCTGTCTTTTGCGGCATGCAAAAGCTTGACAGTGTTATTTATGCCTGTCCAGTATTTATATTTCTTATCCACATTTGTTTGCGACCTACTCTTCTCTTGCCCTCAATCTTCCCTTGGATAATTCGTTGAGGGATTGCGTATTTTTTTCCTCTGAGGATATAGCCCAGATACCCCATTTTTCGTACCTTGTTTTTCGTACTTGATCAAGTTGAATAATTTTCTCTCAGTCCTTGCCCTTTATAAGACTTCGTTTCTCACACTATCTCTCCATGGTATGCGGAACATTCTTCGCAAGGTCCACATTTTGAACTTGTTAATGGAAAATATTTTTAACGTATATGTTTACACGCCGTATAACAATATGGACCATACATAACACTTAACCATCCTGTAGCGGAGATTGAAAAAAAGATTGGAGTTACATAGTAGAGGTTTAACTTAAATAAAAGCTTGTCTTGTTTTTTCGGTACAGCATTTTATTTCTTGCCGACAATCCTCTTGGTTATTTACCATCATTCTCAAGTATTTGAATATTCTCTTTTGCTCGATTAGAGCATTATCTATTTGCAGTTGTGCTCTTAAAAGTGCTAGTAAAAGTATAATAAAACTTAATTATAAATTATATAATAAGTTTTTGGTATTCTGAATAGTCAATTAACGTCACAATGAATACACAAAGATACAGAAAACTGTATTAGGAATAAACTATATTTTAGATAGTTTAAGTTTAAGGTCTTACATCAGATAAAGAAGAATAACTGAAACAGTTCTATAATTAATTAGAACAAGCATTACAAACAGCAAACCTACTAACGTCACAAAAGCCACAAAGGATCTCAATGGAAAGATTGGAAAATAAATGAAGGAATTTTATTGAAAACTTTGGACTGAGACTTCGAAACGAAAGAGCTCAAATACTAGCTGAATTATGTCAAGAGAGAGAATTTATAATTACGAACATTAATTATGATCTACGTGTCAGCAGATTCTATGCGTGGGCGGAGCAGACAACCAAGAAATTGACTCTTTCTTCACCAACAAAAGATTCATAAATTATATAAGATCAAGAACTTATGAACTTGAGGTGATGGTTTGAATGCATTAGTGCAGAACTATTTTGAGTGGGTCAGCATAGCCATGATGATTTCCAACCTTCCATAGAAGATGGAACTTACAGAAGAAGAATTAAAGCTTAACCTGGAGCTGATGTAAGGTAGAACCACAATCTGCTAATTCAAACAAAACACAAGTAACTCAATTAAAAGACCCCACCACAAAAGATTAGATCACCTAAAAAATTAAATAAGAACTCACTAAAATAGAAGTTAATCCTACTGAAGATTTAAACAGAAAGTGGAAGATACTAGAAGACATTTGTACAAAAATGCCAAACGACTTTTAAAAGTGAGAAAACGATAGTCAAAAATAATGGATGACTAATGAAATTCTAGAGCTCTAATAGAAAAAAAGAGGACGCACACTTGCAGAGACAGACATGCATATTCCACTATATACATGGAAATATAAGAAATAACACAAGGGAAGCGAAGAAAAACGATAATAAGAAATATGTGAAGAGATAGAAAATTAGTAGCAAGCAATAATAATTTTAATCATCATCGTCATCACGGTGCTACAGCCCTTAAAGGGTCTCGGCCTTCTCAAGCGACTTTTAAAAGTGAGAAAACGATAGTCAAAAATAATGGATGACTAATGAAATTCTAGAGCTCTAATAGAAAAAAAGAGGACGCACACTTGCAGAGACAGACATGCATATTCCACTATATACATGGAAATATAAGAAATAAGACAAGGGAAGCGAAGAAAAACGATAATAAGAAATATGTGAAGAGATAGAAAATTAGTAGCAAGCAATAATAATTTTAATCATCATCGTCATCACGGTGCTACAGCCCTTAAAGGGTCTCGGCCTTCTCAAGCTTTCTGTTTTTTTTCTGTGTGCCTTGCTTGAATTTTCTAGTTGGCAACATCGATCTTCTCAGCATCCTGTGTTAACCTATCTATCCACCTCAGCTTTGGTCTGCCCCGTCTCGAGACTGCAGGCGGTTTCGCTTGATTATAGTGGCAATACCTTTTCCACCATTTTGCAGTTTAAAATTATAGCATCCATATTCTGTTTTCACAGACCGCTCGGAATATCTTGCGTAATACCTTTCTTTCAAAAATCGATAGAGAGAATTAGTTTGTTTTGGTTAGTGTCCATGCTGCTGATCCGTGTGTGAGAACGAGGTCTATCATTGTTCTATACAGTCTTATACGAGTTTTTTGAGACAGAAGTTTATTAGCTAAGTACTTTGATAAGCCATGGTAATACCTACTTGCAATTATGATGCGCCTTTTTATTTCGTTTGATGTGTTAACTGTCGCTAGAATTTGGACTGATCTATTAAATATAGTTCCCAATAAATCAAAATAATTAACTACGAACGGCTACGGACAAAACAAAAAACGGATAACATACTGTTGGACAGGAATAGGAAAATAATTCAGGGCAATGAGAACAGATTAAAAAGATGGCAGGAGTATATGCAAGAACTATTTAGAGTCGAAAGACTAGAACTAATGCTAAAACTAAACTAAAACAAGGTTTTATACTGACGACGGTTCAGACGTAACAAAAGAACAAGAATATAGTAATGTAGCCTACTATAAATAGTATATTATTGAAACAGGTATTGTCAATTGAATTGGAAATTGAATTCGAAAACGCCACATCTCCTTTGTTATGAGAACATGAGTTATTGTCACCATTTTATTTAGAATGTTTTAAGATTTATTTTATGTGAAAACGCCACACCTCCGCTATGTGCTAATATTAATCTAAGCGTGCATGGTTTTCTGTTTACTTCGAAAATGCCACTTCTCCGGAGATGTGCACTAACTGCGCGCGCCACCAAGCTGAGGTAGCGGGTTGGTGGTCTCACCAGTCCAGTCCCAGGTTCTATAATGTGTCCTTTTGTTTTGCTGTGCATCTTTTATAAAAAATGAGTAATTCTGAAAGTGAAAATCGTACTAACATTGACAATAAACAGATGAAATATGGGCGTTATTAATCGTTCCAAGTCGACGCCTATCGAAGAGGTCTACCCTATAGTTGGAATCGCTCCACCTGCTATCAGAAGACAGGTCACGTCAGAGATAGAACGAAAGAAGCAGGCGACAGATCGAAGACATCCCTTATATGACCACCAAGTTCAGCCAAGTACAGCTACAACACATTTTGCTCCCTTAGAGGAAATGGCCACACAATTTGCCGTATCCCACATGGAAAGCGCTAAACAGACTAAGAACTAGCGTTTCACGTTGTGCTAGTAACCTGAAAAAATGGGGATACCAGGACGATACCTGCGACTGTGGCGCGGTTCAGAATAGTCACCATCTACTATCATGCACAGAGATGAGAGAGACTTGCACAGAAGAAGACCTATTCTTAGCGAATGACAGGGCCATCTATGTGGCCAACCATTGTAAACACAAAATTTAAAGCTGTTGGTGTTCCGGACACGGAAAGTAAGTAAGTATCGAAAAACTGGAATTAATTGCAGCTTGCTGAAAAAATTCCCAACACCCTTACTTACAAGGTATGATAGAAGTAACACCTATTAAGAGAAACAGAAAATCTCAGTCTACCAATAAACGCATTGAGAGATTCCATAACTTGTTATTTCATGTTTGTTTAAACGGCTTCTAAAAGGGTATGCAATAAAGCTATTTTGAGTTGATTTGGTGATGGTGAAAAGCATATTCGACGATTAAGTCACCTACTAACTACTGGAACCACCCAAGAGATAACAAAGGTAAATATGTGAAATCCAGACATAATTTGATAACAAGCCAGGTATGTTTTCAAATAAAGAAACACATAGAACGTTTGATCTGAAAGAAGTTATTCTAACAATGCATTGAAAAATTATACACAATTAGCATACAATGTTTATGGAGAAGTATCCCGACTCGAAATTAAAATATAGTTTTTACTTAAAATATCTTCATGAAAATTTAACTTATATTTTTGGTCGTCCTCAAGTTGATGTGTATTCTGCCTGTGAAGGACTTTAGAAAATTAAAAACACAACCCTCAATGACAATGCAAAACGAGATGCTGCTGCAGAACTTTTAATTCACAAAAACAGGGCTAAAAAAATTTACAAAAAACTAGAACACATCAAACTAGAACTATTTTTAGAGATGAAATACCGGGAATTACGATGGATTATATGCAAAAGTTACCATTACCTGACATACCTGTACAGGAAATTTTCTATAATCGACAGCTGTGGGTTTTCGAGTTCAGTATACATAACTTAAAAACACGAGAAGCTGACTTTTTCTCTTATCATGAGGGCGAGACTCACAAAGGACCCAATGAAGTATGCACATTTTTGAAAGATTATTTTGAGAATAAGACCTTTGTAGTTGAACGTAAAAGAAGTTCACATCCTTTCCAGATGGTTGTGTAGACCAAAATAAGAATCACATGGTTATTCGTTTTCTTTTAGCCCTCGCATTCTCACAGAAGTCCAGAAAAATTTTCCACTATTTTCCAATAAGAGGGCACTCATTCCTTAGAGATTTTGATGTAGCTGAAAGGCTTATTCGTAGGCATGACCGAATTTTTCATTCTGGGGAATATTAAGACTTAATAGAAAAATCTGCTAATAAAGGTCCCTTCTCAATACAAAAGGCAAAAAATGAGAACATTTTAGACTTGGTGGCCTAAGTACTACAAAGAAACAATATTGTCCCTCGACTCATATGGGAAAACAGCAAAAGATCAAAAAACGACTTGTATATCTGTATAATGAGTTCGAATATGATTGCAACAAACCTGGGATTGTTAAAGTACATCCGTTTATTGATGGGCTTATTTTCTACGAATTTTCTTTGGGAAAACCAACTGGAGTTTGTCCTAATCTGCCATCAAAGCCTACTGATGCAGAAAAAATCTCTATTAATAAAAAAAAATGAACAATTTGAAGAAATTTGTACAGTATATACCAGAAGACAAAATATTTTTTTATAACGAGTTGATGTTTTTTCAAGTAATATATTATTCCATTAATAATGCTGGAGTTTTGTTAAGAATATTAATGATTATTCATAAAATCGCAGGTATTTCTTGGAAAAATCCACAACTCCAAAAACATTTTTTTTTCTCACAGCACACCTGATTTTTTTTATGTTCTTCTGGTTACCGAAATTTGCACACGTATCACAATTAGAGACTGCTCAAACGATAATTAATTGCTATTACAACTAATACCAGAATTACACGTTTTTTTTCTCTCCTGCAAGCTTTACTTTTTCGGAGTTATGGACTTCACGCAATAACCGATTTCAATTGGAATGAAGATGTACACTAAAATACGAAGTCTATATATTTATCTCAGTGTAGTTTATAAAAGAACTCGAGTAACGTTACCTAATACTTCCACTTCTGGAGCAAACTAAAGAACTTGATCATATAAATTATTTTATCTCCAGTTAAATTAATTGAGTTCATTTTTAAAGGCTTTCTTGAGATTTAATAAATCTTATTTTTTTAGTAGTGACTTTTGTAGGTTACAGTTTATCTTACACTATTTTAATAATTTTCCCATTAATGTCTTTTTTGGTATTTAAAAATGTATACTTAATATAGTTTAGCATTGTTTAATGATTTAAAATTGGCTTTATTTAATGAACTTAATTTATATATTCCACGAAAAACACCGGCAAATTTAAAGGAACCAACTTTAACTTATTTACTGTTTGTGTTGAGTAGAACCTTGGATTTTTTACTACAATTTTTGTTTGTTTTATGTATTTTGAACAATTTAGTCAATGTCAAAGTCCATGTCAAAATAACATCAGAAAGGAAGAAACTGTGAACTACAACTAGCAAGAGTGGTAACGACACGAAAATCTGCTTCATTCTCGGCATCGAAAAAAAGAGTACGATACGGTCTGCGAAAAGCCCTTATCTACAAGATGGACAGAGCTAAATTGTCTCACATATAGAGGGTGTTTCAAAAAGGTATGTCATAAATTAAATCACGCATTCCGGGGACAAAAATAAATTGATTGAATCCAACTTACCTTAGTACAAAAGTGTACACAAAAAAGTTACAGCCCTTTGAAGTTAAAAAATAAAAATTGTTTTTTTGCATTATCTCCTAAACTACTTGACATTTAAATGGACACGTTACTTTCTTGTTCCGAAAGCATTTTTCATAATAAAAAAGAAACAAAAAAATCTAAGCGCACAGAAAAATTTTAAGGGGGTTGTGCGGACGTAAATCCCCCCAAACTTTTGAGTACGTTCAAATCAAATGAATTTTGTGGCATCATTAGTTTAACATATTTTTTTTAAAACTTTTTTGCCTCATCACTTTTTCGAAAAACTAGTTTTTTCCTAGTTGGCCATAAAATTACAATTATTTTCTACGGATACAATAATTGCAAACAGTTCCATCAATAATAGTCAATAATTTGAAGCTATCATTATTTATTATGTGAATAAGATTAATATTAAACATTTTGATATTACAATGGCCTACACATTTCAGGAAATGGCAGATATGCATTTAACTTTGGGTCAGTTGGATCAGATTAAATTATGATTTCAATCAATTATCGGGAATATCGTAGGTGAATGTCAAGGAAATAGTGCAGCAGCCGCAAGGCGTTATGCAGTAAAATACCCCAATCGAAATACACCCGATAGACGATTATTTCCGACCATTGAAGTTGCTGGCAATAGTGGTCGTCCAATGATGGATGCAACTGATGAAGACATTTTAGAAATCATTGAAGAAGTCCCTGGAACAAGTACAAGGGTAATAGCTGCTCAACTAAATGTTCCTCACAGGGTTTGGAGGCGTTTGAAGGATTAGCTGCTTAAATCCTATCACTTAACAATGGTTCAAGAGTTATTGGTTGAAGATTATCCTAAAAGGATTGGATTTTGCGATTGGTTGTTAATGGAAAACACTCGAAATGTTAATTGTATTAGAAATATTTTGTTTACCGAAGAGGCTACCTTCAGTAGAAATGGAAACAAACCATTATAACGAGCATATTGGGCCGACGCAAATCCTCACGCCAAGAAAACGACTCATCACCAAAGTACTTTCAAAGTTAATGTTTGAGCAATAATTGTGGATAACAATCTAATAGGCCCAGTATTTATTCCCAACAATTTAAATGGTGATAATTATTTGCAGTTCTTGGCAAACGATTTACAAGAGTGTTTTGAGGAAGTGAATATTGCAATAAGGCAAAATATGTGCTTTCTACAAGATGGCGCTCCACCGCATTACAGTAATGAAGTCCGGGAATACCTTTGTAGGCAGTATCCTGGTCGGTGGATTGGAAGGGGTCGGGACGCACCTATTTCTTGGCCACCCAGAAGTCCAGGTCTTAACCCCATGGACTTTTGCTTTTGGGGGTTTATGAAAGAGAAAGTGTATTCTGTAGCAATAGAGGACGAACAACAATTGAAGGTTAGAATAATTGAAGCTGCAAATCAATTTCGTCAGAAAAATACAATTTTTCAGCGCATTCGGTTTTCCTTATTAAAACTATACCGAATGTGTATTGAAGAAAATGGGGGTCATTTGAACATTTATTTTATTTCATATTTATAGAGGTTATAGACATTTTTTGTACTTGTTAATTCATGTAAGCATTATTTAGTTGCACATAATTTTTTAAAGGTTAATGAAAAGAGCCGTATCTCAATAAAAACTGTTTTTTGAGAAAAATTAATAGGAGGAAAAATTTTTAAAAATAATGTGTTGATGTTGATGACTAATGATGCCACAAAATTCATTTGATTTGAACGTACTCAAAAATTTGGTGGGATTTAGTGATGCCCCCCTTAAAATTTTTCTGTGCACTTAGATTTTGTTGTTTCTTTTTTATGAAAAATGCTTTCAGAACAAGAAAGTAACGTGTCCATTTTTATTACAAAATGTCAAGTAGTTTAGGAGATAATGCAAAAAAACAATTTTTATTTTGTAACTTCAAAGGGCTGTAACTTTTTTTGTGTACACTTTTGTACTAAGGTAAGTTGGATTCAATCAATTTATTTTTGTTCCCGGAATGCATGATTTAATTTATGACATACCTTTTTGAAACACCATGTATATGTAATACATATTTCACGAATAGAACATTACAAGACAATTAGAAACGAAATACATGCACTTGTAGGAAAAATAAAAAATGATCACTGGGAACGCTTTTCGAAAGAAATGGAACATTTTTACGGTCTGCAAAAAGAAATATGAGGTCAAATTCATAAGAGGTCAAAGAACGAAGGTAAAGGAATTAATAGAACCAAAACACATAGAAAAGGATACGTGGATTGACTACCTAAAAAGCTCTATGCAGAGGAAGAACAAACGACGCTAGAACCGGAAACACCAGAAATTACCACAAATGAAGAACTTAATATAAATGTACAGAAAGTTCGGAAAATACTTGAAAACCTCAAGAACAGAGAAGCAGCAGGTAAAGACGGGATTCCAAAAAAATTACTGAAATATTGGGGAGCAGAAATGACAGAACAATTAACAACATTAATTAATAAAATTATAAAACACAATAAAATACCGGAAGAATGGAGAACGAGCGAACTAATTCTACTATTCAAGAAATGAGATTAAAAACAGTCAGAAAACTACACAGGTATAAACTTATTAAATACTACGCTAAAACTTACAACTATAATTTTACAAGTGCTAATAAATCAGAGGATAAGTTTAGCAGATGAACAACAGACCAGCATTTCTGTGTCTGATTGACCTAAAGAAAGCGTTTGACAGAGTACGAGATCCATCTTCTGTATAATAGAGAAGTTCCACTAAATATATTAAAAACTATCGAAAACATCTACCAAAACAACAAAATGGAAGTCAGAATAGATGGACAACTTACAGAACCTATAGAAATAGGCAGCGGAATAAAACAAGATTCATTGAGCCCCATGCTCTTCAATTTGATCATGGTTGAAATCATCAAAAACGTTAACAAAGATAGAGGATACATCACGTCATATTGCATGGTGTTCGTAAGCGAGCGAACTATTACGAAAAATAAGTGACCACATTATAGATGTAGTAATAACAAACTAAATTGTAGATGAAGGAAAAATAAGTAAAACTGATTTTTTTAAAGATTAGTATACCTGTTTTCAGCTAGGAAAAAAATAGGGGGACAAAAAAATATAAACAGTGTTTGAAATTTCACTTGTTTCCCGTGAGATTTACATGGAATTTTTTGAGGATGGTTTTTTAAAGTTTAAAATAAGGTTAGCTTCTGCAGAAAAATAATCATTTTTTACTTATATGAGTGTATTTTCAAAATATATGACTTTGTGAAATATGTTTTTACAAAATTGATCGTGTCATTATCGTTTTGATAAAAAAACTACAAATAGAAAAGCCAAAGTTAAATAAATTGCGTTATGAGTTATGACTTATTAGCTATCATTATTATTACTAAACTTTCGTTTTGTTTTGTGTGTTCAATTATATTTCTTAAATGTCATTCGCTGCTCTAGTATATTTCTTTTTGTTTTTCATAGTCTAATAGTCATTAATAATAAAAGTTTGTTTTTTAATTCCACTTATAAGATGTACAGTTACTCACAATATCGAGCTCCTGGTAAATCTAAGGTGGGTCTGGCGATTAAAATTCTCTACTAATGCTGGTGTGATTACAAGTGTATCTAAACACGTTATAGCGTGAAAGAAGAAGCATAATTATACACGAGCTTTCCTACTAATTGCGGTAAACTTAAAAGTAAATTATTAGTGTTGTTTAAACGAACATCTATTAATATGCTGGTCATTGTTGGTTTTTAACCATTGTGCTTTGTAGAACGGGTTCAATAAATGATAGGATAAATGCTAGGTTCCGCGATGACAAAGATCGCATTATGTAATTTTTTAAATGCCTTTAAATAACAATTCAATTGAAGTTGATCCGGAAAAGTTAAATAGTTTGGTTTTCTGTTCCCAAATCGTTGCCAAAAAAAATGATAAACTAAAAAATCGTTCAATAATTTGCTACAACACAACCCCTACAATAACCAGCTAAGGAGAAGCAAACGAAATCACTCCATCAATTAAAAAGAAAATCAACATTAAGAGAAAATTAAGAAAACTCATCATCATCATCATTTTGGCTTTACAACCCTGTGTGGGTCCTAGCCTCCCCAAGAATTTTTCTCCAGTCGTCCCTATCCATCGCCTTCCTCCGCCAAGCACGTATTTCCATTTTCCAATTAAGAAAACTATGGATGCAAAAAGAAACAATATAAACATAGGACTGAAGTAGTTCTGAAACTGTTTTCTTGTGGCATGGCTAAGTTAAATATTATGTTAATATGGGATTAAGTCATACTTGGGCGTAGCCGGTAGTGGAGGACAGACTTTCTACCCAATACCTACCATATCTTATTAATTTACCAAACCAACTCACCAACCCGCTTGGCAAGCATTTGTTTAAATGCTATAACCTCCTCAGCATGAATAGATATTCAAGAAAATAACCCTTAGTCCACGGCAGCTCGGTCGTTCCCAACCAAGGTAGCAGTGGGATTCAAGAAGAAGGAGTAGAGGGTGCGAAAAATTCCCGGGTTAGAGGAAAAACTCAAACATGTCAAATTGAATATTATAGAAATTATCGAAGTCAAAAGAAGAGGTGAAGATCAGGTCAAAGAAAAGAAAAAAGAAAAAAAAAAAGAAAAGAAGAACTGGAAATATAAAATTGAAATATTTTATTTCAATTACACTTTATTTCTAAGTATTTCAATTTCTTCTTTCTACAGTATTGGTAGTACTTGGCAGACCCTTTTTAGTGTAGGCAACCAACCACTCTCTAGCGATTATTTTAGTCTAGCTCTTACATGCACACTCTGTGTCCACTGTATTTGCCCCCAAACTATCACCTAATTTATTGTTGACAGGTTTGAGTGTGATATCTGGATTATACTGTCTACATCTAGTAATTAATATAATTCATATTTTATCTGTTGGCTTCTCCAAAATATACACTAAATACAATAACACCTAAACCTTTTCTACAGGAAATCACCGAGAAAAAATTCAATGTAGAATCACGGTGGAACGACTATACAAGAGAAATGTACCAAAGGAGGCTAGCATAGAAGATACAGCTGAAACAAATAGACGACATCGAAGATATAAACGCGAGTTGGGAGAAAATTAAAAACAACATTGAAGAAGCAGCAACAGAAGCTCTAGGCAAACGCAAAGTCATACTGAATAAAAGAAACAACAACATTACACCATGGTTCAGAAAAGAAATAAAAGAGAAATGTAAAGAAATACGAGAGGCCTACATGAAGTACAAAACATCAAATACTCCAGAATCCCGAGACACCTATAGAAGAATACGAAATGAAACAAAGCAGTTGGTAAGAAGAACAAAAAATGAACACTGGGAACAGTTTACAAAAAGGATGGAAAGCGAATTTTACGGTACACAAAAACAAATATGGAGATTCATAAGAAACCATCGGCAAGAAAAGGGAGAATTGACGGAATACAATAACATACCAGCAAACGAATGGGAAAGATTCCTGACAAAACTGTTTAAACGAAAGGAAAATAATAATCAACACAATAACGTACGTTAATTAAGAAACTAAATAAAAATCAAATTTTAGGAAGTAGAGATAGCCATAAATTTACTTAAAAATAGAAAGTCACCAGGACCAGACGGAATAACCAACGAGCTTCTAAAACACGGAGGAGAAAGTATAACCATGAAGATGACAAACCTTATACAAAAACTAATATTGCACTGTAAGATACCAGACGCATGGAGAAACAGCATAATGATACCAATGTTCAAGAAAGAAGATAAAGAAGACCCCAATAATTATAGAGGTATAAATCTACTGAACACCGCACTTAAGCTTACCACAAAAGTCATAACCAACAAAATCAATAAACTAACAACTTTATCAGATGAACAACAAGGATACAGATCCGGAAGATCCTGCGTAGACGCAGTATTTGTACTAAGACAAATCACAGAAAAGACCATTGAGTACAATAAACCAGCATATCTATGTTTTATAGACCTGACAAAGGCTTTCGATCGCATCCAAGTCGAAGACGTCTTACACCTACTGTATAAAAGAAACATACCAATCAATATTATACAAACCATCGAAAACATCTACTCCCATAATCGAATGCAGGCAAAGATAAATGGAAAACTAATACAGTGTATACCAGTACAAAGGGGAGTCAGACAGAGTGACTCGTTAAGCCCACTTCTCTTTAATATAATAATGGACGAAATAATACAAGCAGTACGTAAAGGTTATGGTTACAGAATGGGGAACAAAGAAATCGAAATATTATGTTATGCAGACGATGCCGCATTAATAGCCGAGACAGCAATATGATAATATCAGCAGAAAAAACCAAATGTATGACAACATCTAACTACCCACTACGATGTAAAATTGAAATTGATTGGGAAATAATAAAGCGGGAAGCAAGGTTTAGATATCTGGGAATAGATATAACTAGTTAAGGAGATGTTAAAGAAGAAGTACGACAACAAAGCTTAAAAGCAAGTAAAGCGGCGGGATCTCTTAATGACGCAATCTGGAAGAACAAACACCTAAGACAAGACACAAAAACAAGAATCTCTAAAGCAGAAATTAGACCTTTATTAACATACACGGCGGAGACAAGACCTGGCACATCTAAAACGAGACGACTACTAGAAACATCAGAGAGGAAAATACTCCGACGAATATCAGGGAAAAGTCTATTGGATAGGGAGAGAAGCGAAAACATAAGAAGAACATGCAATATAGAAGACATAAATGGATGGGCGACAAAACGGAAACAGGAGTGGAACGAACACATTAGTACAATGGCAGAGGATAGGATAGTACGAATAGGATGAGATAAGTCACCAAATGGACGAAGAAGTATTGGCAGACCAAGAAAAAGATGGTGCGATAATTTAAACAATTTAGGAGACTAATATTGAAGAAAAACAGGCTTTAAAGCCTACATACAAAAAGGAAGAAGAAGAAGAAGATCTGTTGGATTCTCTTATATTACTGGTCAGTTGTACTTGTGGTCAATGTTCAGTTTACCAAAGAATTTTGAAATGTGCAGATCACTTTAATGGTGACTGTCCATCTTAGTTGTCATAAAGCAGATGTCACTTTAATATTTTCGTTAAATTTGAACGACCAGGAGCCATTCTGTCTTCTACTGTTGCCCATAATTTAGCATCCTGTTTAATATGCTCCTAATATAATTATTTAAACTGTTTGTGCTTTGTCTAGTGTTAGTTTTTTGTGTAAATGTATTTAAATGTTTATGACATTTGATGATGTGCTGGATAGGCAAATTTTATTGATGAAGTAAGTCTAAAACGTTATATATTTTTTATCAAGCATCAACTTCAAATTTTTTTTAAGTTTGCTACTTGTTAGTTCACTTGAAAAAACGTTTCTTGGCTTATTCCGGATGCCCCTCAAGATGCTCTGAGAGTAAAAGTACTTGGGCAAGATTTAATAAGAAACTGTGTTCGATATCTGCATTTTATTTGTAAAAATAATACCGAGTATTGACTGCATTTCCGCACAAATTACGTATATAAATCTAAAACTGAACAAGAGATATAATCTGAAAATAATCCAGATATACTCCCCCACTAGAGATTATTGGAATCCCCCACTAGCGAGGAACCTTTGAATTATTAACCCACAGTAGCAAGACGAAATTTTGGTTAGAGTTGTAGACAATCCCAAAGTCAGCATTCGTAGAAGCTTAAAGTATTGAAATTGGCCAATTATAATTGGCGATATAATTCTCGTAACCGATAAATAACGATTGATAAATTGATGATATGGTTGACAAGTATATCTTACTGAAATAGAAAAGACAGCTTATCTTGACGAACTACACTGTTTCCTTGAGAACTTCTGGTGACTATCTTATTAGATATGTTACAGTAAGGAACCCGTGCGTGTCCTTATTACGCATGAATTCGTGTAAAACTACGAGATATGCATCATACTGCGTTTTTGTATTTATTAATAAGAAGGCTTTTATCACACGGAGATCGCATTGCTTTTGATTGAGAAAAACACACTGAACTGAACCATGAACTTATACCTAGTAACGATAATCGAAGAATGTATAGGGATAGATATATCTGTTTTCATTTTTACTGTTGCAATATAACGGATTAAAATAATATAAAAGTAAATTATTCTGATTTTGGTGTGATTGAAATTTCAAGATCTCTTAACAATAAATAAAATTTGAAAGTTAGTTTTTCTATTAATATATTAGGTTTAGCTTATTAGATCCTGTGGTAGTAATGTCTACCTCGCAAACAAGTCTTACTGTTTCTCAAATAATATTGATGTGAATCGCAATCTTTATGAATTAGTCAGTATAAATTTCATCAATAAACTTAGTCTTTTTTTACGTATTAATTATATAACACTCTTTTTCAAATATCTAGTCAGTCATAGATCATTTTAGTAGTTTACAGACACCATCAGTTCCTCTTCTTCTTACTCCGGTTTGAGATAAAAAACTAAAATGTTCTTGACGTCATCGAAATATCCAGAAAGGTCAAAAAACGTATGTAATCAGGAAGATGACAGTTCAATAAGTAGTAGTAATCGAGTGTTTGAATAGTTCTGTCAGTCAGTTAGAGTTGTTAATAAGTATTGTAAACTGATTAGAAAAAAGTGTAACATTGGTCAAAGCGGTGTGGTAAAAGAGATATTAAGTAATTGTTAATGATCGATACAAGACCTACCGTCTTGCAATTTATTCCCCAGGGTAGAAGATTATTGCATTTGGCGTACCCTCAGGCAGCTAAGGATTTTCTGGAAAATATTGGTATAAAGGTATTCATAGATGGACTACAGGATGTTGAATTACAACAAGCTCTCTGATTACAACATCAGAAACGCTAAATGCAGCGCTAATCTCAAATCAGGAGTATGAAGCGGCGAAAAGTATTTCCAGATCTCGCCCAAAATTAAAAGAAATAAGATTTCGAGAAAATGAGGAAATCACTGTTTTCACATGTTTTATTTGCGGGAGAATAGGACATCTGCAAAATAATTGCAGAAGCCGATCTCAGACAAGGAAAAAAGAATCACAGAATAAGGCCAGAAGGTTGCCTAGATCGACAACCAAAATCCCGTCATAAATTCCCACTAGAAATAATTGTAGATATAGTTCTCTAAGAAATCGACCTCACACAACTGACAACAGACATTCAAACAATGCCGCCATTCTTTCTAGGCGACCCTCTTTGGAACGACAATGCTAGACGATAAATATATACGACAAAAGACTTGAAGAAAAAAATGTAGCCGAAGTCTCCAGACGACCACAGTTAAACAGGAAGAAGATAATGTACAGACTACCCTGGAAAGCCTTAAAAAGAGTCAAAAGAAAGATACTAACTTTAAAAGTCATACGAAAATGGCTAAAAAATGGACTAAGACCTATTTGGCAGGAAATAATTAAATATAGTGGAACTATAAATGCATACTAGGCTCAATGGTAATCTCTGTATCTCTCCAACTCCAACTGTCTATCATATCGAAAGTGGGAAAGTCCCGATTGAGTACGTACAGTTCAACAATTGATACAGTGAAAATCACACATTAAAAGTGTGTTGCAAGAACTTCATAACAACCTTTCTGGAAGACATTTTGGAGTCAAAAGAACACTGGCCAGAGTTCGAGACAGATTTGACTGGATCAAATTTAACAGTTTTCGGGTAGAAGTAAACCCTAGGTAGTTCATATCGAGAGATTAGCTTTATAACATGGAACTGATTCAGGCTGTTAGCTTCAGTAGGTCTCTGATAGACCAGTTATTCGAAGCTAATAACCACACAGGTATGGTTACGACGGTTTTACGACGGTCCATAAAATTTATTCCATATAGGAAAGTCTCTGGAAGAAGAATACCAATTAAAAACTAGAATGTTCTAGTCGTCATCGAAATATCCCGAAAAAGTAGGAAAGTTACGAACGCCAGAAAAAATATATAAACGGGAAGCTGACAGTTCAATGAGTAGTAGTATTAACTGAGTGTTTGAATAGTTTTGTCATTTAGTCAGAGTTGTTAACAAGTATTGAAATATTGTTTGCTGTTCTGAATAAAAGTAATAAGAATGAAGTGTAACAATATACACATGCATTTTTGTTAAATTATAGAATTCCCATTATTTCTCGAATAAAAACTAAAAAAGTGCTAATTATTGAGTTATTGTGTCTATCACGATGTTTCATTGACTTGTAAGTAGGTAAAAAGTTTAGTAATAGTTACTTTTTATAAGAAATATACATGCAGCTCTCTAGTATGTCCTCGGAATTAGAATCTCGACTTACCTGAAAAATAAAAAAGATTGTAAGTAAATTAAGCTTTTAAATTTTATGTATTATAACAATATAACAAAACAAAACCTAAGAAATTTCCAAAAATTTATGTCAGGGAATTAGCAACGACAACACGCATACTATGACGTAAGTAGCACTTTGACACAAAACGACATACTTCCAATACGCAAATTCTCGAAAACAAGAAGAAATTCAATACGTTCGAAATTTTACATTTACAAAATGAAAATAAAATTACCAGAGTTCATACAAATCAAAACAGTCAACACTGTTCACAGTCAGTGGAGGTCGGACAGGGTCTACATATTATAGATTTTTTTAAATATTTAATTTAATCAGTATTTCAATAATTCATTATCACAGGTAATAAGTTGATCTGATTTGTTTCTATGAAACAAAAAAAATATATGTGAGATAATACAGACTAAATTTTATTCCTGGTTTTTAAAAGAATTCGACCAATCCGAGCGTTAAGTGATCCCTGCGCATCAAGATACAAGACTGTGTAAATTTTTATAAGATCCGTTGCGGCTAGCCGACCCCAGGCTGATCGCTGATGATTTACATGTAAAATGTTTACTCCGTACGCAGTTCAATGGCAGGTTCGGCAAATTTGAATCTGCCGATGCTTCATTTGAATTGGCCGCTTCATTTGAAGTGTCACGTGCCTTGCGAGCGCGAGATGAAATGTTATTTCGGGATAAGTAGTAAGTAGTGGTATTGTTTTATTGTATTATGGTTTTGTATTGATTTGTTTTGATTTTTCAAAGAAATATTTTTTCAAGTGGTGGGAGAAACTGTAAGTACTGATAAATCTAATATTGTAAATTATATTTTGCAAAATGGGTTTTCATCTATTCGATACGAAGAACAAATTGGTATTAAAAATAAAGGGTGTCCTTTGGCTAAAATGTCCCGGCTTATAAATATTAGTGCTTGGAGTAAGGGAAGTACCGGATAATGGCTTACCGGGGGTGAAATAAAAACAAACTTTTCTGTTGGTCTTGCATCTTATTTTCGACAAATAGGGGCCAACATCAAAATCCGTGGTGTGAATCTGGTTACGATAATTTAAAGGAATTATTTAGGGCTTTACAGAAACATGATATTTCGAAAGATTATACATACAGCCAGATTAAATTAGATTTACTTGGAAAACATAATGAAATATAAAATATTAAAAAATAATCAAGCAGTTTTACGTCGTTTAATTGATACTGTAACATTTTTAAGTTGTCAGGAATTATCATTTAGAGAACACGATGAATCGGAGCATTCGTGAAATTAAGTTAGGGGCGTATTCAAAACAGTCCAGAATAAATTAATAGAATCAATTAGTTACATTTTGAATAACGTTCTTGAATCTGAGATTCAGGAAACTATTTGCTTTTCGCTAGAAGTAGATGAAACTACAGATATATTTTATCATATCATTCATAATTATCAATTGTTGTTCGATACGTGTTACGTGGTAACATTTATGAGAGGTTTTTAGTTTTATAGACGTGAGTAAAAGCCGGTGCTAATGTATGGGTGTGAGACGTGGACCCTGATCAGAGAAACTGAAAGAAAACTTAGATGTTTTGAGAGGAAAATCCTCAGAAGAATCTTTGGGCCTTATCACGACATTGATAGCAATCAATATCGAATGAGAACAAATGCTGAGGTCAAACAGATGTATAGAGCGAGCGATATAGTCCAAGAGATTAAATCCCAACGTCTAAGATGGGCTGGCCATGTACATAGACTCCCAAATAACCGCTTTGTCAAGTTAATATGGGAGGAAGCCCCCACAGAAAGAAGGCCCTTAGGACGTCCACGAATGCGATGGAGAGACAATATATGGTCAGATCTAAGAACAATGGGGCTACCCACTGACCCAACTATTATGGACGACCGTTCAAGATGGAAGCAAGTTGTGCAGTCAGCCAAAACCTACATCGAGTTGTAGTGCTACGAGAAGAAGAAGAAGAAGTAAGTAAAAGCAGTAAGGCAGAATATATTTTTGGTGTTTTATAGGACAGATTAAAATTTTTTGATAATATAAATAAATTGGTAGGGCATACTTATGACGGCGCTACCATGATGTCCGGTGAATTGAATGGTCTCCAGGACAAAGTTAAACTATTGCACCGCAAGCTTTATTTACTCACTGTCATGCGCACAGAATGAATTTAGTTTTGCAGGATACGTCTAAAAAAATTAAAGAATGTCGTATTTTTTGAGAGTTTAAGCGGATTTGTTTCATTTTTCTGAAGCTTGTCTAAATGGATTAATGTATTAGAACAATTTTTTTTTTTTTTTTTTTTTTTTTTTTTTTTTTTTTTTTTTTTTATGGCCTTGGCATAGCCAATTGACCAGACTATTTCGTAATTTGTATTATATTAGAACAATTTCTTTCAAAAAAAAATGCCAACAGCTTGTCAGACGCGTTGGAATTTTAAATCTCGGTTAGTTTTCACTGTAGCAGATTTTCGTGAACAACTTTTGGAAGTTTTTGATTTTACTGAATGCGGCGATTTTGAAAGTGATGATATCTCGATGCGTGAAGCAATCGGTTTGAAAACTTTACTAAATGATTACTCTTTTAATGTTCTTTTAAATATTTTTAAGAAAGTGTTTACCCAAACCGATTTGATATTCAATGTTGTTCAAAATAAGTCAACTCACATTATTCCAAAAATAGAATAACAAAGCTGGTGCGAAATCTCAGAGATTTTCGTAATGATAGTAATTTTCAATACATACGCAGTGGCTTTTGGATTCGCTTGATATTTCCGAACTCCCCAAAAAAAAAGACAAAGGCATGACACGGACAACGATCTCGAAAAACGAGTATATTTTGAAAATTTGAAATCATTATGCAAATAGATACTCGTTTTTCGAATTTTTGACCTCTTTGACGATTGAAAATTTAAAAGTTACGCCAAAGAATTTCCAAGATATTTATTAGACAAATTAATTAAAAATTATCGATCATTATTTAATATAGAAAATTAATTAAAAGTTTTATATGCTAATCCAAATATTTTCGGAAGGTGGGATAAGTTACAAGATATGAATCAGTTGATTTATAAACAACTTCAAAGAAAGAAGGTACACTTATATAACTAATCCAAACCCGACTGAATTCTGTATTAGTGTCACCGTTACGATGTTCTCCACCATATTAATATTAGATGTGTTAAATCTACTTATTTCCTTCGTCAAATTCGCTACAATGAATGGCACTAAAACTAGAATAGTTGGAAGAATGCGTTGGGTTATAAATATCGATAAAATTGAAAATGGTCATATTAGAGTAAATTATTCGTTAAAATTATTTCAAATAGGATCATATAGCAAGGAATACTTAACTATATTTTACTTAATTAGTTGATACTTAATATATAGCAAGTAATCATTAAATGATTTCAAATTTTGAAAGCTATTGTATCACTCAATTGTTCTAGATGATGATAATGATAACAATGCTAAGACAGAAGAAAAGTTTACATAAAATTATATTTAAAACGAGAATCAAATCCCAACAATAAACAGATTAAAGAAAACTACGACTAAGTAATTTGTTGAAAAAACCAAAAAAATCATACGAAGAGTCTTATAATTTAAATTAAATAATACGTACATATAAGAATTATGCAAAAATTTCTTATCTCCGACTGCATAATTTTAATTACAATAAAAAAACATTTTATATTTTTATTGTTGGCCATTATAGCCACCGTATGTCATGAACTACCAATAATTAGACTTGACCGATTCCGTCTTATTGTTTCGCTCTAGAATAAATAATAAGATCAGGTGTTCCCAAGAACAAGGCAGTCTTTTGGCAGCGTTCACACGAACTTAAGGGGGAAGTGGAGTAGACACGCTCAGGTGAGCATTCCCACACGTCTATTTTCATTTGTCTTTTACGCTCACTTTGACCCTAAGTAGTCATATAAGGGCAAAATGTTTGTTGTTGATGATTGTTAATGATGAGCTTTAAATTTTGACTGCTATTCTTCTTTAATTTATTGTGTAGGCGATTAGAACTAATCAGCTCTTGGCACTAAAAAATGATTCCATTTTAAAAAGGTTCGGAATAAAATTAATAATCATTAAAAATAAGTCTTTAAAACGTGCTAAAAGGTATTAAATAATTCCTTATAGATCCATAGATATTTATAACTCCATGCATATTGTTTTAACAAATTTGCGATGGACAAATTAAATAGCTACCAAAATAATAATTCCGTTAGTGCAGCTTGGTAGTATAGCAGGGTAGTTGGCTATTTTTTGTGCCTATTAACAAGGAAGGTAATACCCTTGGTATTACCATCACTACAACAGGTTGACGTTCATGAAACGATGGCCTTAGTCACGCATGGCGAAGAAATGCTTCAAAGAGGAAACGATAAAAGTAAGAGAGGCTTGGAAAATGAATTGGGTGGACAGCATCTAGCTACAAATTAAAAAATAAAATTACATCTAGGTAATTTACCTAGTTATGCCACAAGAAAACACTTTCAAAACCTCTTTTAATAAGATGCCTTAACAGTATAATCTTTTATAGACAAATGACAAAAATTATGTTTAACCCTTTAACGTTTAGTATTTACATTTGTAGCCACTATAAATGCTCTAAATTCACATATTTTTTTCTTATAGCAACGTTTTTTCAATAGGAAATGAAGCGGAGTACTCAAATAAGACTCTTTTGTACTAAAAATGTGTCTTTATTTTTTGATAATACGACAAAATAGGGTGGCTAATAATTTAGCCACCTAACCTTCCTGACCACGACCAACGCTCGTGAATAGTGGCTTAAAATGTGGACACAAATAAATATACACACAAGTTAGTTCTTCTTCTTCATGTGCCATTTCCTCTAAGAAGGTTGGCAACCATCATGGCAATTCGCACTTTCGATACCACTGCTCTATAGAGGTCAGCGGAAGTGCAGTTAAACCAAGCTCTCAAATTGTTTAACCAGGAGATGCGTCTTCTTCCGCGACTTCTTCTTTTTACACACACAACTTATCAAAACCTTCCCTTTAGCAGGCATCTTTGTATTATACTGCACATGTAAATATCTTAGTATCTGAAAGAATCTTCTTCTTCTTCTTCTTCTTCTTCTTCAAGTGCTCTGTCCGTTGCGAACGTTGGCTATTAACATGGCAATTCTGATCTTGTTTGCGGCGCTTCTGAATAGTTCGACCGATGTGAGCCCGAACCACTTCCTCAGATTTTGGAGCCACGAGTGTCTTCTTCTGCCTGGCCCTCGCTTACTGTCTATTTTTCCCTGGACAATCAATTGCAGTATACGTACTTATCGTGTCTCAATATGTGACCTAGATATTCAAGCTTTCTTTATTTAATTGTAGTCACGATTTCTTTCTCCTTTCCGATTCTTTGAATTACCTCTATTGATGTCCGGTCCAGGATATACGAAGAATGCGTCGGTACACCCACATTTCGAATGCTTCTAGTTTTCTCGTGAGCGCCTCCGTCAGCGTCCAGGCCTCCACACCATACAGTAAGATCGGAAAAATGTAGCATTTAACTAGACGTAGTGGGAAGAGACAAATCTCTGCTTATGAGGAGCTTTTTCATATTGCTAAATGCTGCTCTAGCTCGTTCTATTCTCGCCTTAATTTCTGTGGCCTGTTCCCATTTTGCATTTACGTTGGTGCCAAGGTACACATAAGATTCTACATGGTCAATTAGTATGTTACTTATCCGTAACTGTCGAGCAGGCTGTTGCTTCCTGCTTATCAGCATCCACTTTGTCTTCTTGAAGTTGAGGCTCAGGCCGTATTCCTCACTAACTGAATAAACTCTTTCCATTACCTGCTGTAATTCGTCTATGGTACTGGCAAGATCACCGTGTCGTCGGAATCTTCTAAGAGACACAATTCCTGCAATTTTGAAGATTGAGAAATATTCATTATTAGACCAATATATAGTCTTACTGATGGTAATTGATGGAACCCATTATAATAAGTATCCCCAAGCACGTTTGAGTTCTTCAACGCTAAGATTTAGCTGAATACCATTCTGATGTGCGTATAAGTTACGATTCTTCTACTATTAATTTTTCTAAAAAAGCTCAAAAAATTGTCAATACTATTGCTATTGGAGATGACACATCTACCGGTATCTTCGGACCAAACGGACGTTCATATGTTAAAAGAATTAAATCTAAGGTTTTTTTCTTGTTTCGCTTATTTAAGGTTTTCTAACTTTCTAACAACTAAGGTTGATATTCAGGATCTTGAATCGGGCCTTCACTATCACAATCGAGTATATTTTTATCAACATCACTATCTCCCCAAAGTCAGAATTTACTGTATGCTCGTCGTCGACTTCAAACAAAATATTGAAGTCTTCTGTTTTGAAGATCATAAGAGTATGATCTTTTTGCCATCCTGCAAAAAAAGTCAACATTAGAAAGTTGCAGTACAGTACATTATCTATTTGACGAAAGTAAAAAATATATTTTCATTTCTTTTAACAAATAAAGCGAAGTGTATATTTTTTAATACTTACTTTAGTCGACATTTGTAAATGACCCTGCACAAAAAACAAAACCTTGATTTTTGTCTTTAAAACAACTGTTCTTTCTATAACGGATATGGATCGACTAAAAGCACGTGCCTGAATTGCTCATACACAAATAAGTGGCCACGTATTAGGACACTTTTTTTTACATATCACGCTGTGGGCCCGTGGAGTAAATGTGGCTAAAAATGTAGACTCCAAACGTTTAAGCATACTGTCATTGCTAATAGAGTTCATTTTCGGACAATTATCAAAGTCGTTTTCCACCTTAACGTGGGTGGCCACTAAGCCTTCCACTATTAGAAAACTGTGTGAGCGTTAAAGGGTTAATAGTACATATAGTCACAAAGAGCAGGATAATATAGCCTATAACAAAAAAAAACAGAACGGTACGTAAACACGTATAATTTCAACAGTTGAGAAAATAAAGATATTATGTTCAATGAATGAACGAAAGTTGGATATTCAAATACCCGACAGGAAACAGAGCAAGTCTCAGACGAGGACAAAACAATTATATAAAGAGATCAGAAATGGGGCCATATGGCAATTTTGGAAGCAATTACATTGTATGCTACTGCAGTTTTACAAGTAATGCTGGACATTCCTCCCCTACATATACATGTAAGGAGGATTGTTGGAGAAAGTGTCTTTAGGTTAACACGCGCTATCTTACCACATATTTTCATCTATATTATGTAGATCACAAATTTACAGATAAATTAATAAAAAAGTTATCGCAAAAATGAGCCCATACAATGAGATCTGCATAATATAAACCTGTACAATACGTTTTTATTAATGTTCACTTCTGATTGTACTATAATGATATATAATTTCTTCTAAGTAGGTTAATCATAATTGACACGAAATTCCAGAATGTTACTGACGGTTTAGGTTATTTGAACATAAAAAAGAAACATTTTATTTTATTCATAACTGGTTTCTTTACGTCATAAAACGAACAATGCCTTCTCTAGTTGTTGATCATCCATTTTGGTTCAAACTTTAACCGTTGTATAACGACTGAAAATAAAACTTATTACATTACATCACATTCAACCGGTATCTATTAGAACAAGCTAATTTCGATGTCTAAAGATACGTATCTCGATCTAAAAAAAAAACCAAAACTTCTTTTAAAGACTTAAAACGTAATAATAAAAGTCAAAAACTTTAACATTGAAGTAAAAATGTCTGTTGTAATTTTGTTTAATATTTAATTAAAAAATTAAATTAAAAATTCAAATTTACTTATATATTATAATAATAGTTCAGAACGTCTTTGGACTTATCAGTCCACCTTCAGTGAACTTTGAAGTACATGCGCTAATAGCCACAAAACCAAATAGTGGTTGAGTTAGTTGCAGAACATACTTGTATTAAATTAGTAGTATAATACATAAGTATTAAATTACACGGCATATATGGATATAACCACCCGGGAATTTAATTCTATTGCTTGCTTGCAGTATGTCCAACGAATATAGACGCATATAAAAGCACTTATATTATGTTTATACTCGTACAAATAATATAACATATAACTGCCGCTCGCTTCGTTATAAAATCAATCCAGCTTTGTAGAAATGGAAAAAGAAACTGAAAGTATAAAATGGGGCGTCATAGGAATCAGCGAAGTAAGACAGAAAAATGAAGCTCTATTGAAATTAGCGTCAGGAAACACATTTTACTACCGAAGAACATTAACGGACAGAACAGGCGGTATTGGATTCCAGAAAACGCAATCGAAAACAGAAAAAACTATAAGAAAACAAGAAAAGCATCAACCATTGGGAAGAAGCAAATCGTTGCTCTAACAAACGAAAACACTAGGATTACAAACAGAAATAAAATAATAAAAGTCGTGACTAAATTCTACCGCGAACTATACAAAGCTCCTGAAACATTCGAAGAAGCAATCAGTAACCAAGAAGATGTATCAGAAGTCCTTCCGGAAGAAGTAGAATCGACAACTACAAAAGCGAAAAGCGGTGAAGCAGCTGGAATAGATGGCATAACAGGGGAACTGCTTATATACGTTGGCAAAAAAACCTGGACAATCTTAGCAGGCATATTTACGAACTGTCCGAGATCAAGATGCATATCAGACCACTAAAATACAGCAAACATAATTCACATTCGTAAGAAAGGTAGCAAAGAGGATATTAAAAACTACAGACATAAATAAGTCTACTACGAATCATATACAAGATATTTCCAAAAATCATCAACAACAGATTAACAACTGCTGCATAGCCAAGAGAGCAAGCTGGCTTCAGCAGTAGATTAAGTATCCTGCATCATATTCTTCATCATCATCCAGCCTCAAGAGTCCACTGCTGAACATAGGCCTCTTCCTCATGTTTCCAACCCCGTCTATCTTGCGCCGCTCTTATCCAGTTATCCAGTTTATTATCCATATTCTTACGCTTCGAGAACTAATGAGTAGAGTTAAAGAATATGAAATACCGCGAGGATTAAAATTTTCGATTCTATATATCTCAAGGCAGTAATAGAAGCTGTGACCAACCAAGGCATTGACAATCCGTACATAGAAACTTTTGCAAATATATCTTCTCTTCTTTAGGTACCGTCTCCTCTAAGGAGGTTGGTAATCATCACGGCTATTTTCACTTTTGAGATTGCAGCTCTGAACAAGTCGACGGAACTGCAATTATACCACTTTCTCAGATTGTTGAGCCAGGAGATGTAATGACAAGTAAAAGCTAAGCTAAAAATTTATGAAAACACTCCCAAATTTCCCACTATCAGAAGCTTCCTAGAAGGAGACGTAAATCACCAAAGCTCTTCATTGCAACTATAGAAAGTATATTCAGCAAAATGAACTGACAGAACAATAGACGACATCGTTCCGATTCCTACTAATTCTGCAGAACTACAAGAACTTATAAGCGATCTAAATGCAGCTACCAATGAAGCTGACCTAAATATAAAGTTAACAAAAACAAAAATCATGTACAACAAGCTAGTGGATATCCAACATGTAATAATAACAACACTGCACTTGAGACAGTAGACGGGTATGTATACCTGGGACAATTAATACATAAATCTGTCTCTTTACTCCCAAAAATCAACATAAAAACCGAAACCGGCTTGGGCACCTTTTGGTAAAATGCAGTTATATTCAAATCGAGGATGCCTCTCCACCCGAAGAAAAAAAGCATTCGATCAGTGTATACTACCAATCATGACATACGACTGCAAAACTTGGGCAGTAAATAAAGAAATAATAGAGAAACTCAAAGTTACAAAGGTCAATGGAGCGATGCATGCTGAAAAAGGCTAAGTTATAACACTTGTAACGGGCCCATACTGACGAAGATGTGAGACAAGATCCGAAACACCACAAAAAAAAAGAAAATGAAAAAAAAAGAGATGAAAAGTTGACTAACAATAAAGGGTCAACATTAAATGATAGAATACGTAACGAGGACACTCTAAGAGAATTGAGATTACAGGACATTGTCAGATGAGTAAGACCAAGGCGTTGTTGTTAGACAGACCACGTATAAAGGAAGGATGGGTCCAGATCGAATGGCAAAGAGGCCAAAAAACAAAAACCAGAATCAATCCAGTTGGTAGGCCCCTAAAATGTTGGTATGACAGCTGGACATTAACCTCACAAGAAGACAGAAGACAGAAATGACAGGACTTCATCCTATTACAAGAAAAAGAAGAAGATTCTCCCTTTTTATCCTAGTAACGACATTCCAGTATTTATAATAAACTCTCATACATCTACATCTACGAGAAACCCTTTATATGTATTCCTAGTATATATGCCTAGTATAGATGCAATTACTTATTTTGAGGAATATCGTCAATTTTTTGTTTACGTTAATAGCTTTTATTTTATTACATTACACGCCTAAAACAAGATGGCCTACGGTATTAATAATAATACACCGTTATTTTATGTCAGCAGAGTTCTATAATGGGTACTTGACAAAAATATGTCACATTCTTGAATAATTACATACCTCAATTAATTATACCTTAGGTAGGTTGATCCGTGTAGCCAACAATGTACCTACCAAAAGGCTGTTACACATCTGATATTAGGTATCCGAAAACTAATATACAAATTCTTTCGATCTTCATAGTAATTATCAACAGCATCCTAGAAAATAATCTCTGCGGCTGCTGTAACTTGGAAAATGTACTCCCAGAGATAGAGGAGACCGAACGCATTATTCAAAAAGAATGATACATCGAATGAGTCGGAATCAAATGAATCGATTTGGATTTTTACCAGTTGTTTTTTATTATCTTTTAAACCCATTAGTAGTCGTTGAAAATTACTCCAAAATGTGTTGAATATATATGTGAGGAGGAGGTACAAAACCTAAAAAAATTGTTATAAATATCAAGAAAACGAAAGCCATGAAAAAAAATAATTAAGCAGATGACTAAGATAGACATATCAGATATATATATCGTCGGCTTAAGATGCAAATGGCCTAACTCCAAAAATTTAAATTATTCAGGAGATGCAAAAACTTGTCAGAATTAGAAAATATAATAAAACAAGGTAAGTTTCCAAAATATTTTATTTTGTTTAATGCTACAACATAGAAAATACTTGCTCTTGTCAAAAATAGGCTTTATTCTTGAAAAATTGGGAGTTAGGTAATATGCGTTCCCTGAGCATGGGTTGGCATCAGGAGATAGGCAATAATCTAATTAATTGTGCAACTTAAGTATAAAAAAAATTTAAAGACGGCAACACAAGACAAAAGACAAAAAGAAAGAGGCATTTTACAAATGTGGTAAGTTATCATAAAAAAAAATGAAAGTCCTTAGGAATTGACGATTTAAGGTCCATTAAGTGTTGAAATTTTTCCGATTTAATTGGTATTGGAGTCGGATACATTAACGGCAACTCTTCTAAATTCCAGATTTTTTTATCTTTTTTCGTGATTCTGTAAGGCAAAGGCATCCATTCTTCTGTATGCCTGATTTTAAAGAGAATTCCGTGTTCATTATACTGAAGTGCTCTAATGTTTGTTACAGTAGGATCACCTGACGATCTACCAGGACGGATGGAACTAATGTATTGAACTTCTTGAAAGTTTTTGAAATATGTATGATCCAAGTACTCCACCACGTAGGGTTTCGGATTTATACGAGCAGTTTGACAAATATTGACATAGACTGCTGGGACATTTATGACTCGGTTTTTTAGTTTTCGCTCGATTGTGGAGTGCATTGAATCGCACTCCATTTGCGTATGCCCTTTTTCTAAAAATTTTTGCTCAATTGTAATCCCATGCTTTTGTGCAAAGTTGAAAAGTGCATTGGCAAGAATTGCATTTCGGTTTTGTCCAGTGCAACCATCACTGTACAAAATGACTTTACTAGTAGAGTTTTAATAATATTAGTCTCTAAAAACTTGTAAATAATGGTAGCAAATGTGTTGGCAGTTAGTCCAGCATGACCCTCATGCCAGAGGAAACAATATCCATCCAAGGATTTAATGTCCATAATTGTAAAATTATGGACTATTAATTTTGTTTTATAATATAGAGCGCTGACATTAGATTTTGGACTCAGTAGAACTGATTGCAAATCCATTGAAAAAACTTTTACATCTTCTTTTGTTTTGTCAACCTCTTTTTCCTTTCGTGCCTCCTCCTTTTTCTTCTGATGTTCTTGATAGGTAGCTTCGTCAATATTACCAGTCTTGTAACCCACACACGTATTACATTTGTCCTTTTTAGGTGAAAAAAGTGCTAAATTAAAATCGTCGAAACTGTTATTAAATGATGCAATAGATAGCGGTTGTGAATCGTTTTTTGTACACCAGTCATTCTTATAAAACCGGTATAATTCCATTTTTGTTTGCCAAGATCTTTCAAGGTATAATTTCTTTGTGCTCTTTCGACAATAATGTGACTCTAGTTTTGGAAGAACTGTAAAGAAATTGCACAAATTTTCTTTTTGTTTGTCGATTTTCGCTTTTCTAGGAATAACTATTTGGGAGGAATTATTATCACGCGTATCATTAAGGTCATCATCCACCAAATCATTTGCAGTGTGTTGTGATTTATTTTTTTCAATCAACCAATATGCAACAGTTCTTGGTGCAACTGAAAGAGTATTGTAAAACATTGTTTTGCACACTCTTATCTTGGATGTTGTTTGAAGAAAATATATATGGGAAAATTCCCTTCTTGACTCGTTCTCTTTTTTTCGATCCCTAGCTCATGAAGTACTTTTCTTTTCAACCAGCGTCCTTAGAAACAATTGTTTTTCGTTCCACAAAAAATTCCAAAATCTTGTAAAAATTTCTGTTCTTTGATCTTCTGTTATCTCATTGCACTTCATTACTGATTTCCCATTATTCATTACTGATTTACCACTGCATTTGCATCTCGGTCTTATAGCTTTTGCTTTTTTTTTTAATATCATAATTCCATTTTTCTTCTTGCTTTTGTTTTCCAAAATATTCCTTTCCTTCTTGTCTCAAAATCTTATTTTTATTTTTCTTCCATTTCTTTTGATCTACATGACGTCTCTTTCTGCGTGTCCGTGAAGGGGTTTGCATTGGAGTGTTATTTTGTAGCTCTTCTAGTACTTCATTTTCATTTTCACTTGAACTTGTTTCATTTTCACTGGGTTCATAAGATTTATCTGAACGACTAGAAGAAGCTTCAATAACTTCTTCTTCCAAAATGGAGGTTAGCACTTCTTCACCATGAATTGATTTTGGAACGAAATTCTGACGATCTTCTGGTTCAATGTTGATTTCATCTTCAGGAAAATTTGAGGAGATAAAATTCAGGTTAGCAACTTTTTCTTCAGCTAGGGTGAGTAAATCATCATCAGTAATTAAATTGTCGTCAGCTAATAAGTGGTGATTAGATGCTGAGGAGCTTGCTAGATTAGTACTATCAGTTAAGAGTGTAGATAAATCCTTATCTTGATCAAAAGTATCACAAAATGTTAACAAATCTCTTGTTACATCGCTTTCGGCATCGCTTTGTCTGTTGGGCTTTTCCTGGATGTTTTGCTTAGCCAATAAAAGCATTTTCATCGCACGGGATTGCGGATTCATTCTGAAATATACAGCGTTAATTAGAAAGTATACTTTTATGTACCTAGCTAAGCAAAAATTCAGAATGTTATTATAGGGAAAAAAATATTAAAGGTAGGTACCTATGTGGTTTATCATCGAAACTATAATGGCATATCTCCTATCCAAACTAAGTAAATATAAAATGAAAATTGCCTAACTCCAACACGATATTTTAACATCAGATTTACCCAAGAATGCACAAAAATTAAATACTAAATTTATATTCTCTAGATAATTTGAACGTCAAAGGTAATTAAAGCATTAAAAAATTATTGATACTTACCTCAGATATTGTTTTATGCACATAAAATTAAGAACAACAACGTTTCACCTGCTATTACCATTACACACTGGGAGTTAGGCCAACTGCGTAGTGTTGAAAATCAAGCCGGAGATAGGCGAGTTTCGACTGGTATTTTGTCGCGGCATTTTTGACATTTCGGTTGTTAGGCGCATTTAAGTCGACGCGGTTAATTTTTATGAACCCAACCAACCTAAAATGTTAATTTGAGCTAAAAGTGGAGTTAGGCCATTTGCATCTTAAGCCGACGATATATATATATATATATATATATATATATATATATATATATATATATATATATATATATATATATATATATATATATAAATCATCAAATATATCAGCGGAAGGATTATACCAGCAACTTAAAAAATGCATTCATGAAGCTGCAAGTGAAACTTTAGGGTATAAAGACAAACATGAAACAAAAAATCAAGAATGGTGGTCGGAGAATATGCAAACGTTAGTAAACAACAAGAAAACTGCTTATCAGAAATGGATGTCAACGAGAAAGAAAGAAGATTACAACATGTATAAAAAATTAAATCCAGACGTAAAAAGAGAAGTAGTGAAAAGTAAAAATGAGATGTGGGATCGAAGATGTGCAGAGGTGGATAGGTATATGGGTGGAACAAGAGTTGGGTAAGCGTGGAAGGTGATAAGGAAAAATCTAACTTACAGTTAATAGATCTAGACAGTGGAAACACCATTATGAGGTCTTACTGACAGAGGATAGATGTAAATTCCAAGAGATCAAAATGGAAGAAATATCCGAACATACACAAATAATTGAGATAACAACCGGAGAGTTAAGCGATGCCCTCAAAAGATCGAAAAACGGTAAAGCAGCAGAACCTGGAGACATCCCAATTGAGTTGGTAAAGTATGGACCAAAAATATTACATGAGATGTTGATTCAACTATTTAACAAATGCTTAAAAGGACAAAATATCCCTGATGATTGGAATATTGGATACATCAACACAATATTCAAGAAAGGGGATAAACGCAAATGCTCTAATTATAGGAGAATAACTGTTATCAGCTCAGTGGGGAGGTGGGTGTGAAGACATAGAAGAACAAAATGGATTTCGTGCAGGAAGATCGTGCACTGATGGTATATTCGTTCTACAGCAGGTAATCGAAAAACGGAAGACAAGGAACCTATCTACCCACCTATTGTTTGTAGATTTAGAGAAGGCATACGATACGGTACCTTTGAAAAAACTGTTTCAAACATTGACGAAAGTAGGTCTCAGTAGAGAGTATGTGGATGCTATCGCAAATATATACAAAAATGCAAGAAGTGTCGTTAAAGAAGGAAACCTTATATGGGCTTAAACAATGATGTTGTCTATCTCCGGCCTTATTTAAAATATATATTCAATCATAGCTAGAGCAGTGGAGGAAACAAATATCCGGAATGGGAATAGACATAGGCGATGGCAAATGTCTAACAACTTTAGTTTTCGCAGATTATCAGGTATTCGTGGCGAATGATGAGGAAGACATGGACTACATGTTTAGAAAACTAAAGAAAGAATATGAAAAATGGGGCCTCAATATGAATATATCAAAGACAGAGTATCTTAAAATAAGAGATGATGAAGAAGATCCAGAGTTAGAAGTTAGAAACACAAAAACATGTAATGAATATAAATATCTCGGATCTATAATATCTAAAGAAGGCACTACCAAAAGAAATATCGAAAACAGAACGCAGCAGGGAAAAAAAGCGGTAAACATTCTAAACTCTCTACTATGGTCTAAAGATATTAGACAAGAAACGAAATTGACAATCTATCGAACCTAGGTAGAGCCTATTATGACATATGGGGCAGAAGTTTGGCAGATCACGAAAAAAGGTAGAAAAAGAATAGAAGTAGTAGAAATGGATTTTCTAAGGAGAGCGTGTGGTGTATCCAAATAAGATCATATCAGGAATAAAAATATTAGAAGGAGGACAAATACTGTATATTCAAGTGTAGACGAGAATTGAAACGAGACAACTAGTGTGGTATGGTCACGTGAAGCGAATGAATGAAGATACATGGCCAAAGAAAGCTTTAAATTACTTAGCACAATAAAGAAGAAGAAGGGGAAGGCCTTCAGTTGCCTGGAAAGAAAATGTACGGCACATAATGAGAGATAGAGCCATCAAAGAAGACGAATGGATAGACAGAAAACGATGGGGGTCGAAATGCGAGAAACGGCAAAGGCTGTATAAACCTCGCTTATAATATTATTAAGATATACATAGAACGCCGTCATTAACATATATATAACACAAAGGAGGGTTTCTCTTTTCTTTTTTTCTCTCAGAATGTAGGTGCATACTTTATTTGGCCATCGCTCATAGTTTATCCTGATTATATATCGAAACTGTCTTTCTTTAAATCTCTGATTCATTGTTACTGTGAAATTTGTACGACACCTTCTTTCTAGTATTATTTTTACTGGTTTCCCTACTACTGCTTTGCACATATAAAGATTTGTATGTATTCTCATTTGTTCACAGCAATGAGGTTAGTAAGTATGCATCGTTTCCCCTGTACAATTATATGCGAGTATATTTCTGCCAAGCTGGCAAGGTGTTCCAGCTCTTAATTGTATCCTTTTCTAATATTAAAGTGATACTTCTTGCGATGCTCCTAGATAGTCAGTTTTTAATATTCATTGTGACATCCCAATTCAAATATTCTTATTACTTTCTCAATCAATAACTTATGTGATATTCGTCAGAAGCAACCACTACATGGTCGTTTCCGAATACGAGAGTATACAAGCAGTCCTCAGCAATGTCAATACATGTTCCTACACTTTTTGTAAGTTTTGTAAATAACCCCTTTGTAAACATTAAACAAACTTATATATTCTTATCAATCTTAAAACAATTTCCCGTTTTCTTGTAAAAGTGATATATTGGTTCCAAATATGCAAGGATCAATATTAGATTGATCGAGTAGCTCAAATAACTTCTATAACGGGACAATATTATCAGAATTTTCAGAAACTACGAATACGAGGTGGAGTTATCTATTGCTTTTTGATGTTTTTTGACTATTTGGTCTGTTTCCATTCAATGTGGTCCAAAAAGATAGTGATCCTATTAGACTATGAAGAATAAATTGAAAAATTCTCTTATAAATTAGAAAAAGTATTACCATTTACAGAGAAACACGAGCTCAATATTGTCATGGGTGATTTAAATGCGGATATTGGCGAAGGGGAGCGAAGATATCATCAAAATATAGTCTGGGAATAAAAAATGAAAGATGATATTATGGTGGTTTTTTTTAAGTCGAAAAGTAATTAGTAATAAAAAATACAATTTTCAAACTCCCAAAAACGTCCTCTTTACACTTGGAGATCACCAGCAGATAAACCTGAGCGAGTGGTTCGTAACCAAATAGATTTCATATGTACAAATAAAAGGCACAGAAATTCAGTATTAGCAGTCAAAAGATATCCAAGTGCAGATGAGCCAACAGATAAAAATATTTTGGTCAGAAAAATAAGACAGATTTAAAAGAGTTACAAGGGCAAATAAGCAAACTACTATTAATAGAAAAATATGTCAAATGATACCGCGAAACATAAAATAACCGCTGTACTAGAACCCACATTGATTTTGTAATTGAATGTGTAAAATGAGCAACCATTGAATAAAAGAAATAGATTCCAAAAATTGAATAGAATACTGAGGAATCGAATCACTAAAAGGAACGGCCCGGTCCACTTATATCCCAGAGCTTCGTTGATACTTCCACATCATTATCTGACGACCGATTTGTTTTTGTTTTGGTTATTATCGCAGGAATGCGGATAAACACCTTTTGATAGATATATAACAACTATAAAGCAGCATAAGATGGGAAGTCAGGAGTGGAAGAAGTAGATTGGTCGAAAGGTGGAATTATTTCTGAAACAAGTTCAAGGTAGGACGGACGGGTAGTCAGATTATATAGTATTTGATTTTGTCAGAGGTTGTCACCTTTATTAGTGCAATCATGTCAACCAGACCATGACAGTCATCTGTAATAAAATAATTATTTCTTGGCTTTAAGAAAATCAACCTATTAAAATTCTAAAAATAAAACAAATAATACGATAATATCTAAAAATAAAACAAAAAAACGGTAAATACCCAAATATCCAAAAATTCAAAAGGATACAAACTAGAACTGGATGACAAAATAATTCAGCAAGAAGTGAATTTGAACTGCTCAGGAATACCAAGGTATAGCTATGGAGATACAGAAAGGAATATTATCCAATAGATTATTAGGAGGTTGGATTAAAATATACAATTTGGGGCAATAAACAACTAATCCGGTTACTGAGGCTTAAAATATGGTAATACCTCCGAATTTTTTATAACTGCATAGATTTCTTTAAAAATTTCAAATTAAGCTTATCTTACCTTCCACTTCAAAAGTTATATACGCTCTAGGTACGCTTTTTGTTTTTAAGGGGTGAAAACTACCCCTTATTGAAGAAACTGGGAAAAACACGGATTTAATTATTTTATACACTTAAATCTTGTATATTCGCATAAGGTAAATATTGTAATGTGTTCTCTAATATGAAAATTAATTATTCACAATTTTCAACCCTTAAAACCCTTTAAAAACCCTTAAAAGCTAATACTTTTTATAAAAGTAATATGAAAAAAAAGTCTTAGCAGCTTGAGACATTTCAATTATGTATTTAAATACAAATAAAAATTAATACCCTAGCTATACAATAATATTTTATTTATTGGAAATTTTCAACCCTTACAACCACCCTTATGACAAAAATGAATTAAAAAATATTTTTATCGGTTTGAAACATTTCTTGAGTGCATTTTATTTAACGAAAATTAATTTTTTGCATATAAAATAACTTTTTATTATAATTTCAACATTTCAACCCTAACAACCAACCCCTTTTTTAAAAAATTAATTTAATATATTTTTATTGGTATGAAACATTTCTTGAGTGCATTTTATTAAACAAAAATTAATTTCTTGCTTATAAAATAACATTTTATTATAATTTTAACATTTCAACCGTAATTTAACGGGCTATAAGTATAGGAATGTTAAAACAATCTAAAGTCCTTCATGTTTAAAGGGTGAAGGGTCAAAGGGTCGGAGACAAGTGGTTCATGCGCTATAAAGCAAACTTCAACCAACTATATCTCCGTTATTTTTTAAGCTACAAAAAAAATTAAAAAATAAAAATTTTTGTTGAAAAAAAACCTATTTTTTTGTATTGTGTTATCTTTTACGTGTCTTTTATAGTTTTGAAGTTATTATAAAAAAAGATTTTTTTAATATTTACAAAAAAAAATAAAATGTAATCATACTTTTTTCAAAAACTGAGTGTTCTAAAGTGGCTAAACTTTTGGATCATACAAAAAACACTAAAATAAACTGAATTCTATAAAGAAAACAATTTATTTCAATCCTAGTGAACATGAAGTTAGTTTTATTGCGTGTTTTTTTTATGAAAATTTGAGAAACCCATCGTTTTTTTGATCGTATCTCACGTACAGTTAGTGCAAGGGACTTTTACCACCACTTATTTTAAAGATCTTTTCAAGCTCTTTTAAAAATATTATACGAGTTTTTGTCGAAAAATATACCAGTTTTCCGTTATTTAACGTTAAATACTCGTATTGAAAGACAAAAACAAAAACAAACCTTCTTTGAACAGCCATAACTCAATTAATATTAAACTGAAAATATTCATTAAAAAGCCAATCTTTTTGTTTTTTTATCGTATATGTTTATTAGTCGTTACACTTTTTTTGATAAAACTCTTAGTTTCAGAGCTATTCTTAAAAAACCTTTGAAAAACATGTTTTTTTTTAAGGAAAAATGACACTTTTCAACAGCGAATAACTCAAAAAGTATTGATCTAGCGAAAAAAATGTTTACTACATTTTTTGTTTGAAATTTGTCCTTCTATCGAATAACGTGGTTATTTTGAGTGAAAAAAATTCCACCCTCGAAAAGGGGTGGCAAACACCCCCAAGGTGGAAGCGCACATCGGCACTATATAACTTTTGTTCCTTGAGTAATTACTTACCAACACACAAAATTTCAAATGAATCGATTCAGTTATAAAGAATTCGGAGGTAAAAACCCTCAGTAACTGATCTAAACTAAGAGTACGAACAAACACAAGGACAAGATTTATAAGGCGGCAGTGAGACAGACCTATTATAACCTATACTACAGAGACAAGATCAGATACGAGAAAAGCAAGAATATTAATGAAAGCACTACGGAGCAATTAACATAATATAGAACTCAGGCAAAGATATACAGAACATAAACGACTGGATATTGGATCGAAGAAATGAATGGAACAGCCACCTAAGTAGTAGCCACATAAAATAATGGAACAGTTGCAAGCCTATTAAAAACACAGAAAGGACAAATAAATAAATTATCATCTCGGACATAACAGCTCAACACAAAATAACTCTGCATGAACATTATTTTTCTTCTTCTTCCTTTATATGTATAAGCAATTTTGCTTGTTCATTGGCGGGTGGTGGCCTCTATGGAAGATTGTCACTCCATCTCTCGCGCGGCCGATCTATACTTCTTCTACCACTTGGTGATTTTCCCCTTGCTATTTTAATGATTCTTGTATCTGCCTTTCTACTGATGTGATTATTCCATTTTTTTTGTATTGGTTTTCTAATCGTTTATACTCTGTACATTACTACTGTTCTGCAGCTATTTTCTTGTAGCATCTTAATGCAATTACTATTCTCGTTCGGAATAAGCCACCATATAAGTTTAAAATAAGTTTATTTTTGACGTTTCGACTTCCTCTTAGGAAATCGTTCTTAAAATACGATTTAAACTTATATTGTGGCTTATTCCCAACGAAAATTATATGTACATTACATTTCGTTCTATTTTCGTCACTTTTTTTATTCGGTCTCTCGAGTGTATTTTCTGTGATTCTTCTGAGTTGATGTTGTTCTGTGTGCACGTGATACTCTTAGCAGTGCTTTTCTTTGAGCTTTATCTAGCATTCTCCTATATTTTTTGATATTAAGCACTTGTTGCCATAACTGTGCCGCATAGAGTACAGTAGAATGGACCACTTACATTAAAATATCTCCCTTTTGGCAGTTCCTGGTCCTCCCCCATTGGGCATAATCCTTCATCTAATCAGCGCTGAAATTCTTTCCTCTGCTTTGCGAACGACGTACTTCACGTGCTCAACAAAGTTTCGTCCCGTATCTAGGACTATCCCCAAGTACTTCACTTTTTTGACAGGTACGATCCTTTTTCTCTCCAGTACAAAAACTATATAAGGCCCTCGGATCCTTGAGCTTCAGTCTTATCGGCCGCCAGTATGAGCTTCCTGATTTCCATCCACGTCTTTACTTTGTTGAGTGCTGAGTTCGTTGCATGATTGACCAGTTTTCGTTGTGCTTCACCAGCACCACCTGGTTATCCGCATATGCTATTGCCTATACAGCAATGCCCAGATGGGCCTCCAAAATCTCTGTTTGTATTAAAACATAAGATCTCCCCTCGGAAAATTATTGCCAGATATACTCCACATTCCTACATTCTCTTATCGCCCTATAAATATTTGCCTGTCTATATTTTTAATCTCCGAACAAGTTAACAATTTCAGGTTATGGTAACCGTCCAATACACTGATAGATACTGTAAAAAGTAAACCATAAAGTGTTTGCTGTTGGCATGGTCACTAGATCAGATATCAAAATCGACTGCGAATTTTAAGATAACTTTTTTACGAAACTTATGCCTACCTACTAACATTATGAGTAGTTAGGGGAACCATATCTCTTTGAATGATACAGATAAGTGGAATAAACCTTGGTGTTTAGAAAAATTGATTAGAGGAGTCACTACGGTTTACGAAGTTTAAGAAAAAGTCAGACGAATGCCTGAAAGTTTGCACGACACACATGACAAATGATAGAGATCCATCCATCGTCAGATGTAAGCCTCCCTTAGATGTGTATATTCATTTCTGTTTGTTGTTTCTTGCATCTATTCGTGACCAGCCATTCGCTTGTTGTCAACAGTCTATCTGGTTTGAGGTCTGCCTCTACTTCTCTTGTTTGCTCTTGGTCGTCATTCAATAAATATCTTCGTCCAACGGTTGTCTTCCATTCTTCCTATGTGCACTTTTGTTCCTCTTCTTATTTCTTCATTGAACTTGTGATCGCTGAGCTTAATGTTGAGCATTCTTCGTTCTATAGCTCTCTGAGTCACTTGGAGTTTGTGGACCATGTTGTTGTTAAAAGCCCATGTTTCAGTTCCATATATTATTACCGGCAACACGTACTGATCGAAAGTTCCTGCCTTTAAAGTATTTGGTAAGTCTGATTTAAATACTGTTTGTAATCTTCCGAATGCTGCCCATTCTAAGGAATATCTTCTATTCAAGTCAGCCTTTAAGTTAAGCTTTGTTAATTCGATTTTTTTGTCCTAAGTATATAATATGACTCAACCTTTTCTATTTTATTATTATCCAGAGTTATATCCTCAGTTATATCTAGAGATTCGTTTGTTAGATATTTAGTTTTTGCTAGATTTATTTTTAGTCCTAAATACAATATTGTATATTATATTATATAATAAAATTGTATTATATAATAAACTTATATGTATAATAAGACGCAGGAGAACATGCTGCCAAATTAAAATGGAGCTTCGCAGGACACAATGCCCGACTGAAGGATAAGAGATGGAACCACGAAATAGAACAATGGAGACCACGGTTAGGAAAGAGAAGCAGAGGAAGACGACAAATGAGATGAGCTGATGACATTAAGAAGATCGGAGGACACAACTGGAAGCAAGTGGCGCAAAATAGAAGACACTGGATTGGGGGAGGCCTATGTCCAAAGTTGGATTACTTAAGGCTGAAGAAGAAGAAGAAGAAACTTATATAATAAATAAATAATCGTATGTTTATACATTTATAGAATAAATTTATAAACATACAATGAGAAACAATACAATTGAAAAGTTCAGAAAATGTATAACTGCAAGTAGTTCAGAGACCAATATGAATAAAGAAACGAAAGAGATAATATGTTAAAAATATTAATAATATATAATAGTCTCCCGTTTTATACCGCTGGCGCGGCTTTGGGAGTATAGCAGGGTAGTCTGCTATATCTAGGGCCTACGGTATACAAGGAAGGTAACATGGCCAGTGCTACGCTTCAACCGTCTATTATTACCCCTGGTTTTACCCAAGGTACTCATTTTTATTCAGGCTGAGTCGACCTGGGCCCTATAGACATTTTTAAAATGTCTAGATGTTCTTGCCGGCGGTGGGATTCGAACCCCGGACCACCGGCTTGCGAGTCAAGCATCCTACCGCTTGCGCTACGCAGGTCCTGTAAAAATATTAACTTTGTCAAAATTATTTGACAACAGAGCTGTCTAATATTGAGTAGTCTAAATGATTTTACAAGTATTGAGAAGCGTAGATGATCCCTGAAACACTTTAAAGTAACTACGATTACGAAGAAGTCAATCATGTTGACAAAAACTTCACCAAACCACAGACGATAAAAAATTCTTACAAAGTAGAAAAAACACTTGAAAAGATATGAAAAGATAAAAACAGAATACTAAAATAAAAAACTATGCCTAATAATCAAATGGAAATACCCCTGAACCTTTAAATACAATTAATAGACATCTACTACTTGCTGTAAATCTAGTAAATAGTATTGTAACAGCACTTGCATCATGATTCATAGTTTCGTAAAGTAACAAATAATTAGCGTACATCCGGAATTCACTATGAATACGGCTGGATATCTAGTTAATATTTAAATTGAGATTATAGGAAATGTCAAATTAAACTTTCGTAATCTCCGTAAGCTTGTTCCTATTAAAGTTATAACTAAGATTTAAGTTCAATAGGTCAATGTGTATTTTTTCCATTTTTCCACATTAAAACATTAAAAACTTCTTAAATAAATTGCTAGTTTAAAGCGAGCGATAGTCTAAAAGTTGTACTACTCCAGTTGTCAGGGACGAAAATGCCACTAAACCTCTAAAAATCATACGAACAATCCTATTTTTTCTAAAAATTTCAATTCTAGGACCACAAAAAAGGTGCAAAAAGTTTGACACTCCTACCCCCGGGCTTATAAACTTTTATATTTTACCCCTAAAATCTCCCTCGCACGGGAGGAAAAACGAAAAACATCGATTTACCAAGAATCTGTACGCCGTAGAAAAAAAATGTTTCAAACAAGAAACTTTTGATCAAAGTGCAGAAAGTTTATTAGCACTTTTTTGTAGAATGGACTACTACTACTATGGGTTCACAGCGTTCTCCGACGCCTTCCGACTCCTAACCGCCATTCTTCTCTATTTAACCATAGGCCTGGAGGGATTTCTCTTTCCTCTAGTTCTTTTTCAATTCCCTCTCACCAGCTTCTTCTCGACCTTCCTCTTTTTCTTCTTCCTTGTGGTGTCCACGTCAAAATCTGTTTCGGAATCCTGTCATCTGGCATTCTCTCTACACGGCCGTACCATATTAACTGTTTTGTTTTTATGTCATCAACTATTGTATGCTTGACTCCCATCATTTCTCGTATTCTCTCATTTGGTATCCGGTCTCTTCTTGATTTGCCTGCTGCTCTTCTCCAGAAGTCCATTTCTGTTGCTAGTAACAGTTTCTCTGTTCTTTGTTTCATTGGCCAAACTTTACTGCCATATGTGATTACACTTTTAAGTATGGTGTTGTATATGTTGTTTGTTCGCTTTAGATATTGTTTGGTCCCACAGAAAGCCGTTCATCATGGATATGGCTTTTCTACCCTGTAAGTTTCTGTCTTTTATAGCAGCATCGAGTGTTCCATCTTGAGTTATCTTCATGTAGAATGGACCATTTCATTTGTAGCATGAACCAGTCTCTCAAAATCAACGCCTGAAGCAACCGGCCATTTTGAATGTCAGTTACGAGCGCGAAATCAATTTTAAAAATAAAATTTGTATTAACTCGTTAAAAAATCGATATGCTTGAAGCGACCGGCGATTTTGAATGTCAGTTACGAGCGCGAAATCAATTTTATAAATAAAAATTGTATCAACCCGGTAAAAAATCGATATCTGTTGATCAGTGGCCTATCGACAAAATTAAAAATGCGTTTAAAAGGCGAAGAGTGCAGCTTTCGTATGCAAATTTTGGATTTTGCTGCAATTGAAGTCAGTTTCTATAAAGTTTAGATTATGATAAGTGGGGTTTGGTGGAGGTTCCAAATATTTCAATATACGCACCAATATTTATTGTTAAGTGGCAAAGAGATTTAGGATAGAGTTATTTTTCAAATTTTTCATTATGAGTTATGTTTGGGACTAAATAATAATTCCAGCACTAACTTATATTTTGCAGAAAAACTATAGCACAACTAATTTTAATATCGTATCCGTGAGTACAGTCTAGAATTATATTTTTCCAAAGATTATATATTCAAATCGACCGCAGAGTTGAAAATATAATTCTTCCAAACCACACAGAGAATATATTTTTTCTACTACTCGTAAGAATAGTATTTTCATCTAAGTTATAATTATGGTCTCACTGCTAAAAAAAACAACACTTTTTGTGTCTGACGGCTATCAGTAAATACCGAGAAAGGCTCACGAAACACCAAAAATTACTATAATCATCTGGGATGCATTACATGATGATCTCTCGAAATCAGCCGGACTGGCGAGGAACAACTCTTCTTTCTTTCTTGACTTTTTGTGTTTTATGGTTTTAAAAAAGAAGGAAGAAAAAGAAAAAAGAACTGAAAAAGTGTCACGTATATATATATATATATATATATATATATATATATATATATATATATATATATATATATATATATATATATAATATATATATATATATATATATATATATATATATATATATATATATATATAATATATATATATATATATATATATATATATATATATATATATATATATATATATATATATATATATATATATATATAGCATAATGATTACGTATCATCATAGGACATCAAGGAATCTTTATTACCTTTCTTAAGTTTTTTTCGCTATGCTACAGTATCATCAAGTATTTTGATAGATTATGTTAGACACGGCGAAAGGCTCGGGTTCGTTCCGAAAAATATTCTTTTTCTTATAAAAGATTTTTTTGCATAATCAGTTTCATGAGATATCAAAAAATAAGGCTCAACAGATCGCCCAGGAGAAAAATTTTTTTGAATAATTTTTTTTAAACAAATTGTAATAATAAATGTATTCGGATCGTATAATTTTTTTTAGATTTTTTGGATCATTATGAACAAAAAAGATTTATTGTAAGTTTTCTCTAAAGTTGATCGTTTTCGAGTTATAAATAATTTAAAACTAAACTTTAACTAAATTCAAGTTTAATTCTTTTTATATCAGCTCCGAGTTTTTCACTTTGTCTACGTGGAAAAACTAATTCTGATGATATGAGTTATATATTCTACGATGAAAGTAGATAACATCTACAATGATGATCATTGATCCTATAAAAGCATATGATTAGAGTACCTCCAAAGGTTCAGTGGTGGACACTGAATATGGAAATAATTCTTAGTATGTGAAGATTGTGAGTGACACATATGAAGGAGATACAAATAGTGTTAGCACAAGTGTAATATATACTGATAAATTTCTATGAAAGTGAATTACATCAGGTTTTAGAGCTTAGTCGTTATTTATATGGTGTAGAAAATACTGAAAAGAAATTAGAACAAAGACGTTATTACCTAAATTATCGTTGGATAAGATTCGACACGAAACAAACAAATAAAGCAAACAAGGAAGAGAAATAACGGAATTGATGGAACTGGATGTCGTTATCGGCTATATTTCCGAAGATGAAAAGGAACTACTGCAAAATAGTCAGGAAAGCCGCGATGATGCTTAGAAAAAACCGAAAAATTGCCTGCGTGAGATCATGAACGCTTCAACGAGAAAATGGTTTAAGTAGCTGTTGAATCTAGGGCTTGAGAGCAGGCGCTACAGCTTATCCGAAAGCCATAAACATAGAGTAGAACAAGAATGCCAAACCTGCGACCCGCACCAATTTGGAAAATAGCCAGATAATGCGGCAGCCGCAAGCCGCTGTTAAAAATGCGTGCGCTGTAACGAGTCTCACGCACATATACATTTATCACGACGATGGATTCGGTCTATCTAGGCTGTGATCAGTCCATGATCAGTCACACTCATCTTCCACGCTCACCGCGCCATATGCCGCTGCCTATTCACTTTATTTTCCTTACGCTTTACGTACGTACGTTTTCTCTGGCTTGTTTCAAAAAGTTCTATCGCGCGAAAACGCAGGTATCGCTATCTGAACATTTTAGAAAATAAATGTCGAGAAATATACATTTCCTTTTATGCGAAATAAATCAACGTGGTAAGCGACTCATTCATTTCTGCATAGACAATGAAATGACCATCTTTTGTTTTAACACAGAAAATACAATATCAATATGACAATAGCAATTAAAAAGAAAATGTATGACTACTTCTAAAGAACCGATAGGATGTAAATTAGAAGTTGACGAGAAATTATTCAAACTAACAATGACTTTTAATTACTTGGGTATAGAGTTATCCAACTCAAACAACACGGAAAATGAATTAAGTCGTCAAGCTACACATGCTAATAAAGTAGCAGATTGTCTAAACGACATAACATAAGGAAATAAACATCTGGATATATAAATGAAAACTAGAGTGTACAAGACAACAATAACCCCTTTATGATGCACAATGTAGAAACAAGGCATGATACAAGGAGTACAAAATAAGTAATGGAAACAACAGAGATGAAATATATTTAGAGATATTTAGAAATACACTCGCGATCATAAAATCCGGGTCATCTTGAAAATCACTGATATTTCATTTTTAACGAGCTTTATCGTAAATAATAATAACACAAATACAAACTAATGCATGTTTCTGATAATTGTTGCGGTTTCCTTTGTAACAAAGAATTCCAATAGTGCCGATTTCGCGGTAAAGTGCACACTTTGCAAAATAAACGCTACCTGTAACTGCCGCTTGTTTTAAATGTTTCATTTGTGATTCGACTTTCTGTTCAAATGCAATGGATAAACGTTTATTATTGCCACCATTAGTGTTTATTAGTGCCATTATTAGTGTTTATTTTTTGCCAAAAATGCCTTTGACTGTTGTTGAAACGGCACAAATTGTTGCACTTGTGGAAGACGGTCACACTCAACAGCAAGTCGCAAGAACTGTTGGCATAAGCCTTTCTACGGTTCAACGAGTGCTTCAACGCTTTCAGTAGGCAAGTTTGCTAACCAGACGACCTGGCTCTGGACGAAGAAGAACGACCACGCCACTAGATGACCGTTTCCTTTTGTTTCAAGCTTTATGAAACCGGACCTCAACTGCGAATATGCATCAAAATCGTCTAGAGGAAGTACGAAATCGCAATTTTAGTGTTGCAATAGTCAGAAGAAGACTTCGTTCTTCTTGACTATCTTCTCGGGTAATGGCTAGAGGACCGCCACTTCGCCGGGTGCCTCGAGTTGCCCGACTAGCTTTTGCTCGACAATACACGCATTGGCGAATTAACGATTGAAGCAAGTGTTATTCTCAGATGAATCCCGTTTCTGCCTAACTGGATCCGATGGACGTGTAAGAGTTTGGAGGAGAACCGGTGAACGATTTTCACAAGCTTACATTGCTCCAAGAATACCATTTGGTGGAGGCTCGGTCATGGCTTGGGGAGGTATATCTTCCGACTTCCACACAGAATTACCCTTTATCGAAAATGGGTCCCTAACTGCACGAAGGTACATTACGGAGATTCCTCAAGAACATGTTATGCCCAACCTGGCAGGGCTTGGATAAAACGCCGTTTTTATGCAGGACAACGTGCGACCCCACGTTGCCAGGATCAGTATGTAATACTTGGACGAGGTTGGAATTACGTGGGTACCCTGGCCAGCTAGGTCTCCGGACGTGAATCCCTTTGAACATCTCTGGGACGATTTGAAAAAAACGTATTCAAACCCATATACCTTCTCCTAACAACACACAAGAGCTTAAGGATCTGTTAGTGAGAGAGTGGAATAAGATACCACAACATGTAATACGGAGAAAAATTGAGAGTATGCCCCGTCGTCTGCAAGAGGTTATTAGAGCAAGGGGAGGCAATACACGATATTAGTCATTGAAATTTCACTGATTTTTTACCACGTTCTGTATTTTCCATTTTTTTTTTCGTATGTCTGTTTTAGCAAGAATTTGATTTGTTTTCTGTTTTTTCAATAAAAACAATAAAAAACCATTTTTTTTTCTTTCAAAACAAACATTGATGACAAATAAAAAATACGTTAGCCTAAAAAAGGTTATTACTGCGCCAGAGGCAAAAATATTTAAGAAACTTGAAATTTTCAAGATGACCCGGATTTTATGATCGCGAGTGTATAACCAGAGATGATTTAGATAAAAAACGCTGGTGTGACTAAGAAGAAAAGAAGAAGAAGTATTGCTAAAAGTATACTTAAAATGATAGAAAAATATTAAAAAAGGTGCAGGAAGATGATCGAACCCTATGAAAGACTTTTTGAATGAAAAGAATTTCTGATAATCAGCTCTATTTAATCATTTTTTTTATTATCATAACAGAACTACATCACTAAAGGCCTTAGGAGGCCCTTGGCTTTGATAGTTTTAACTCGTTTCTTCCACTTTTTCCGGTCCTTCCTTGTTCTTTCTAGTCCCTTGTTCACATTTCTTCTTTGTCAGTCCGGACGGCATCAATCTACTTCCTGCGTGGTCTCCCTCTTCTTTTCTTTCCTTGTTCTTCTGCTTGCCGAACTCTTGGGACGTGTCTTTCTTTGTGCATTCGTATAACATGTCTCAACCATCTCCAACCCTGATTTTTTGTGTTATTTATTTTGGGTCTCTGATAAAAATCGATTCTTCTGCGCAATTCACCGTTAGCCTCCTTTATACCACAAAAAACTTTTCTCAGGATTTTCCGTTCCCAAATCTCTTTTGTTCTTCTTTTTGATTTATTATCCAAGTTTTACATGCATACAATACCGGTGGTCTCACTATTGTTTCATTGTGGCTTCACTTCCAATATTGGCTGCCGTGGACATGTTTTTTACTGTTGAAGTGCTTGTAATGATCTTACTGTTTTGTTACCTTTCAACAACCGTTTATCTATTTCTCCCTCTTCGCCACCTCTATTTGTAACTGTTACTCCAAGATACCCAAATTATGTTACCTTCTCAAATTTATAGTCTCATGATGTGTTCCTTCTTTAAATTTTGTGAACATTTTTCCAAGTTATATTCCTGAATGTTTCAGAAATACCAAGTAGTCTACAATTGTTGTCTTTTTTGTTCAGAATCGTGCTGCTTGTCAGGATCTTGGCTCCTCTAATTATTTTTTCTAATACTAGGTTGGATAAGTCTGTTGACAGGAGGTCTCCCTGTTTTAATCCTGTATTGACGTTCAACTGATTTGAAAGACTTTCTTTTGGCATGACTATTGATTGTATTAGTTAACGTCATTTTAACCTATCATCAGTTTCTCTGGTATTCCTAGTGATCTTATGGCTTATAGATTTCGATCTTCCCCCGCAAGCCATCTTCCCCCGCAAGGAATCCATTCACTCACAACCCAGGAATGTATAAATTTTATATTTCATGTATATTGTTATGTTAACATGTAGCGAGATATTTTTCTCTCAATATACTTATTAATTGTTATAGCTGTTTTGTCAGGATTATAAAATTAAAATTTATAGACGTCACATACATACACTTAAACAACATTTTGCCCATTTAGATGTTTGTTGTCTTTTTAGGGAGGTTATGCTATTAGAACTACTACCAAACAATATTTTGTTTGGCGGGAGAATATACATATAATACAAATATACTGAGAAAACTGATGCAAAGCAGTCCCTGCATCTCTTTTTAATGGAACGCGGGTTTATCGACCACCTGATCTTTTCATTAGTCATTTGGGTATAGAATATGTATAGAATCTTTGTATGTGCGAATATATTTATATTTTTTAAGGCCGGTTTTCACGCTACATCTTATTGTACGTTTTGTTAGATAGGACAAATCCTATACATTAAAACGTGGCATGTAAACAGTAAAACGTACGTCTTGTCGAATCGAAATGAAATCCAAGGGTAGATCGCAGAAATGAAGGTAGAAGCATAGTTTGGCGAGAACTGATAGGATAAAACGTTACGTGAAAATATATGTTCAGACAAGTCGTCCGATCTTGACTCAGTTGACGACTAGCTTCACTGCAGTTCGCTTCATTTTTCCCAAAAAAAAAGCCTAATAATGTCAGATTTGCGGCAATGCACGCACGATTTTCTCGGGAAATTTGTTGAATTGTATAAAAGTTTTCCTTGTTTAGGCAAGTGAAAAATAAAGACTATAGTGACTGTAATAAAAAAAACGTAGCGTATAAGTTTTTTTTTCAGTCTTTAAATGGAAAAAATGCTTACGTTTTATTTTATTCTTTTTGGTGTTTAAATCAAAGAATAACATTTTTTTAAACCTCTACCTATTTATAACTAATAAACAAATAGTAGTTTAGCTTGTTAGTAGTAGTTCTGGTTTAAAACCAAGTAGATTGCATTACAGGTTTCAGGAATTATTTGGCTTAACGCTGGTTTGGATATTATGGTTGTGAACTCCAAGTCCTTGAGGCTGCGTCCTATTGCAAGATATCTGAGAGTTGCTGTGAGTCTTTCATGGGGTGTAATGACTTTTCTCATGCAGTTGTCTTGTTTCAATATGTATGGTGTTACCAACTCTAGCAATTGACAATTGGCTGAGGTGTCCATTCGCAAATAATTGCGCCAGTCATCTGGTTCGCCTCTCAGCTCTTTTAGTAACGAGACGTGGGAATACTGGCTTCTTTTCAGAAGCCACTCTCTTGGCCATCTTGTCTTTTCCCTCTTTATCCCCTTTTTCCTCAGTCGTAGTATCGTTATAGTTGAAAAAATAAAAAAAAGCAGCCGTGTTTCCTCCATAATAAAAAAAATCACTAAACAAACTTCACACAACTCAAGACTGAATTAGAAATGAAGTAGAAAACGGAAGGAAAAACGTAGTGTGTATACACTGGACAAAACGTACATTTTGTCGTACGTTTTATATGACCCACAAAACGTACAACAAAACGTAGCGTGAAAACCGGCCTTTACACTAGAACAAGAAGTAAACTGATTTAATAGTTCTGCTGTGTTTCAAATATTTCATTTAAATTTTTTACTTCGTTTTACGCACTCACTGGACTCACTAACATTAACTTTAGATGTTAACACTAAAGACAATGTTATTATAAATTTTTTAGCTAAAATATATGCCTATTAGAATTGCTTGAATCTATTTTAGTAACATCTTTCTTAAAAAACTTATAACTCCTCAAGTTTTTCGCTAATTTTGCGGATCATTGCATTATCTCTTTGTCAGAGTATTACAAATTTAAACTGAAGTCAACATAATACTTTTAAACAATTCCAACTACCATAATTGCTCTAGATAAAAACCTATGAAATTATTAGCAAGATCGTGCTAAAGTGATAATGGGAGACAGATGGGTGCATCTGTGAGACTAAAAACACCTGTGCAGATGATTCTAGCATTTATTATCTAGCACTAATGATGTTGATAATGATGAGACAATCCATTGCGACATTAAGCAGAATCTTTGGTATTCAGAACATAAAGATATACATTTAGTTATTATGCGTTACAGCCTTGGCATGTCAACTTTTAAATAAAAATAAATGAGGTGTGAAAGTATTATTATTACTCTTTATGTTAGGTATAAGTATGTTAAATTTTGGCAACAATTAATAATTGTACGTATTTCGATAAAGATAATTTATAATATGTAACACGTTTTGAAATAGTGTAAAATGTAAAAGGTAAAGCAATAGTAACGTATCTAACACGATTTTGCGACTGTTTGGATTATCGCTAGATACTCGAAAGCGAATAGTCAACTCTACTGTACAACATAAGAAGTACGTAAGTAAATTGCTCTAGTAATGAAAATATGAAACAAATAATTTCTAAATTGGATTAAAAAAAATCACTATAATCTTTTTTTACAGTATTAATAAAAAGTTATTTACAGTAAATCCTTTTGATATAATTCATGTGCAGTGCATATTTTACACCGAAAATTAATGTTTTAATTCTTCGACCCATTTACCATTGTAAGGAAGGCTCGGTCTCATTATTAATTAATACGGGTGTACCTATATTAGGATTAACCTCATTTTTACGCCACTGCGTGAGTTGTGAAGAGTATGTAAATATCCTCTGCTTCATCTTCGCTAAAAGTCTGCATGCAATCGTTGTAGTAATTGTCAACGACTTTAAGCGAACATCACTGTAATCCCATCGGGAATTATCTTTAAGTGTCATAAAAGGGCCAGGTGTTACCACTGAAAAATCATTGGTATCATTACTGACAGGGCATAAAGGACGAATATTTGAGACAGCCTCTATTTGAATAAGTAACATATTAAATTCTTCATACGTTAAAACTTGTTCGTCTATGACTATACAAATGTGTTTTTACACTTTTTATACCAGCTTCAAACAATCCAACAAAATGGAAAGCTGCAGGAGAATTGAAATGCCATATACTGACATTGTTTTTATCAAAGTGTGACTTGTCCTCTAGATAGAATTTTGCGCCCAACAAAATTCGTTCCGCAATCAGAATATACAACAGAGCAACTTCCTTGACGTGCTATAAAACGTCTGAATGAGGCTAATAATGCCTCTGTACTAGCTCAGATACCAAAGTGCAAAGCCTTAGTGGCAAAGCATACAAACAGGCAAATATAGGAAAATATAGTTTAGAATTTTTAAGCTTATTGGCTCATATCAGAAAAGGACCGTCAAAGTCGACACCAACTCAAGAAAATGGTTTAAAGTTGGATATTCGTAGGTCGGGACCCTCGCAACCACCCATAGGTGGATGATAATTTTGAGATTCTAGTCTCCAACAGGAGAGACATTTTGAAAGAACTCTATGAATAACACGTTTGGACGAAATTATCTAAAAGTTTTGTGACAAGGCGAAGTGCGTACCTTGAATGCCTGCATGTGGATATGCAGTATGGATTTCGGAAATAAGTAATTAGACAAAATTACCTTTGTAAAAAAAAAGACGAAAGCGCTTGTCATACGCTTATTCTGATTGGCTAAGTCTTTCGCCCACTCATACGAGATCATGTGAGTTAAAGAAGGGATTTCATTTTTTCAAATATTTGAATTTAACTTGTTCTATTTCCTCCTTCAGATATCTTTGTTGCACTAATCTAATTAGTTTATTAGTGGTATTATTTTGCTCCTGAATAAAAAGCATTCCAAGTGTTCGTTGATTGGCTGATTTTAGGTTACCAATGAATCTAAGAACATATGAGTAGAAAGGAAGAATTCATCGATTACAGAGATTATCGATGAATTCATCTAATGAAAAAGATAAAAGACAGCTCTTTTGTTTCAATTCCACGTTATGTTCGATACAATCGAGCAAGGAGACTGACCACCAACAAGGAGTATTTAAGAAATTATCAGGGAAAAGTCATCAGCACTATTTAATGAAGAAAAAATATATCGCCAGTGTTTTGAAGCAACCCTGTCTTCAACGTAAGAAATTCTGTTACTTACGAAGGTTTTCCATTTATATGGTTGTGAATTAATTCAATGAAGAACAACAGTCGAATTTGACCATGCTTAAATTCTACTAAACCGGATAGTAAGAGTTTGCAGGAAATAATTTTATTAATTAGTAAATTAACTTATTAATTTACTAAGAATTACTCCTGCATTGAGCTCAAGACGAGGAATAGACTTTGTTCGAGCTAAAAGAAAATAAGTTTTGATGACTCCTGTATTATAACCAACACGAAGGTATGTAACAGCAGAAGATCCACGTAAAGAGGCATCGCAGAGTCCATGAAGCTCAAAGAAAACAATTCCATTTATAGAAATATAACGAGGTATAGAAAACTTAAGACGGTGTAGGCAATTCAATTTTAAATTGTTCTCACGTTGAAGTCATTTCCAAAGGTGGAGTTGCGTCCCAATCTAAATCGAGCAGCCAAAAACGCTGAATAATAGTCTTCACTATCAAAGTGATAAGATTAAGAACACCATAACGATCGAATATGCGAGTTATTTGAATTAAGAGATTTTGTTGTGTACAGGAAGATTGGAAATGTAGAATTTTGTAAAAAAAATCATCAGTTGTTGAATTCCATCCAAGTTCTAATTCTTTTATAGCGAGAATCCTATTGTGTAGAGAATCTTTTTCTGACACCACATCATCTACATAAGTATCATTCAGAAGTATAGATGAGGCCACATGTAAATCCGGTTCCTCGAGTGCTAGCTGCTGTAGAGTACGAATTATAAGAAATGGTGAAATGGACATACCGAAAGTAACCCGAGTGAGTTCGTATTCAGCAGTAGGTTCCTGTTCCAAAACACGTTAAAGTATTCTGTGAAACCTTTGTTGCTCAGCAGCGATAAGAATCTGACTAAACATGGGTTTAATATCTGCAGTGAAAACGTATTTATGAAACCCGAATTTAAATAATAATTGATTAATGAAAAAATAAGTTTCGTTTAAAGACAGAAAGTTAGGGCGTGTGCGGAAGGATCTAACACAACGCGCAATGGAAAGGTACTGGACTCCTTGTATTAATTATTATAATTATTGTCTATGAAACGTTTAATGAAGTTTGAATATTGAATCTTAAGTGATTCATTTTTGGCACATCTGCGCTCTAAAGAATTAAATCTTTGCATGGCTAAACGTTTTGTGTCGCCAAAAAAGGTATTTCGGTTTTAAAAGGTAGATTTACTATAAACCTGCCCTCGACATTTCTATAAGTACCTAGTACTAGAACATAACTTCTCACACAACAAGTCTTAACAAGAACAAGATTTAACTTTAACTGGTACTTCTTTAACTGTCAAGAATTGTTTTAATGTTGCATCTAATTGCTCAGTATCATCGGTAGAAAATGAAGTAAGAAAGGAATGAATATTTGTGATATTTGTAGGTGGAATATTTAAGGTAAAACTCCCCTGTTAAGATATAAGGAAACATAGTTGCTCCTAATAGAACATCAACTTTGCTGAGAATATTTGACATTGTCTTAGCCAACCTCAAAATGTTGAAGGATGTGACAAGTTGTCTAAGGAAATTTGAGCAGTTGGCATGTTTTGAAAGATTTGAGGAAGAATTATCACATCAACCTCGCAATGAAAGTTTATGTCATAAGATGAGAAGACGACAATATGAATTAAGGAAGACTTAATTTGTCTGCACATTCTTTACTAATGAAGTTAGCTGGAAACGCAGTATTTCTCTAACTTCCAAGGACTTACCAAAACGAGATCAAGAACATAGATTGTAAAGTTTTTGTTGTTATTGTCAAAGTATTTGATAAGGCAGAAACAGAAGGCACAGAATCGTTAAATGAACTAGCAACCTCCTTATAAGAAGAAGAGGAATGATCACTTGCATTGAGGCTAGCAAAGTGAAGAGTAGTATGATGTTTTTTATTACAACGTGTACACCTGGATGAAAGGCATTTGACCGTAAAATAAGTACTAGAGAAGCAGTTTATACAACACTTTTATTCTGTTTAGCAAAGTCAAAAGGTTTTTGAGGTGATTGGGCAAGAAATTGATTGCATTTAAACACAGCATGGTCGGAACCACATACTAAACACGTATTTCTGACAAAACTGGTCAGAAATGAAGAAGTTTGATTTAAAAGAAAAGATTTAACATTTTTGTTGACTTGTCTTTTATATGACTCCAATGAAGTGCAACGCTGTAATGCGAACTTATAAATTTCCTCATAGGTAGGTACATTTTTTAAAGCAAAGTGTAATTCTCATGCAGAAGAGACATGGACAGTCTAGATATTCTTTTATAAATAAAAAATGTTGATAAAGTTATGAGGAGAAAAAAGAAAATTATATACTTGAATTCGTTATGTTAGGTCACGCTGGTAGTTTTAAAATAGCATCCTCACAGAGGAGAAGACTACAAAACCCAATGCATCTATATGATTAACCTAGTCACAAAACCGTATACTATATGTATATATATGTATATATATATATATATATATATATATATATATATATATATATATATATAATGCTTATATTTTTAAACTTTCAAAACAATCTAGTTTGTCATTACGATAATCTTCTCATCTTGTTATTAAATTGAAATTATATGAGTCTGTAAAAGCATTTCCTTGTAAGAAATGTTTGCAACTTAAATCTCGCCGAACAAGTTTTAAAAAAGAGTTTGGTACTTAGTATATTGAAAGATGAAACTGGTATTCGCAGTTGCGCTGGAAGAGATGAGCGCACGAGCCTTGATGAAGAAGGCCCTCCGGCATCATACTTGAGGCCACTGCGGTTCTATTTGTGGTTCGTTCAACTCCAGAAGATCCTTATTTATAGAATATACATGGAAATTAGTCGTTATGCAATTAACTACCTGATGCTCAGTGATTAAACGTTTTATGGACGAATAAAATGATAAAAAGGGTTTGGGGTATTTACATATGAATGATAATCACTAGAAGTTTGTAAACGTCAACAAAGAGATTCCTTCGTTTTCTACGTAATGTTGAAATTAACTATAATCTCTATAAAAAACATTATAAGTCAATATAAATTTGCCAAAACTGACACAGATATTCTATATTCCTATGGAATATGAAAATAAAGTCGATGTTTGATCCAATGAATAAATAGCACTTATATGAGATGGTCCATATACTAGTTACGTTCATTCGTAACGTACATTTTTATAGTTTTACAGTTTACCGCATATACACACCTATGTAATAGAAATAATCCTAAATTTTCTATTGAAAACTATGGTTTCTAATTCTTATACCTTAAAATAATTGCAGAGGTACATCTCGAACCTCCCTTTGTGAAACATTTTTTATAAGTGGTGATAATTGAGAGAAAACGTTTAGAAAGGTTTTGATGTAAAAACTGTTAAGAATGTTTAAGGGATTTAACCAGTGGAAAAAGAAGCATTATTACCAAAAAGACAGTGCAGACAGATTATAGGTCGTATTATCTTTGCAATGTAGTACCTCACATTTTACATCCACATATCCTCCACATACCAGTACAATATGGAATTCCTACTGGACCTTCCTTATCTACGCATTGTTATAACGGAAGGAGGCGCAAGCAATATTTAACCTAGCCCTAGAGACTTGCACACTCCTTTAATATGACATTATGTTGATACAATTCATTGAAGCGAGGAGGATTAACTCGTGTAATCGGGAATCACTTCATTTCGTCCTAATGCTCCAGGCCATCCACTTTCCCTCCTAAAGCACTCTGATGCGCTATAGAGGCTCTCTTATCAGCAAAGTGCTTGTCATGTGGGAGTCCTAGGTACAAGGCCTCCCACACGAAATCCTACCTCGAACAATGCACACCAGCGCAAGGCGCTTTATTCCCGCTATATCTAGTGACTTATCATCGATCCGTATTGCTTGCTCGGGGCCCGAGTCCCCGCTCTAGGCTACGAACAGTTTGATGACTCGGCGCTCGAGGATGTGGGCCCCTCTTGCCCATTTTTTAAATTGTGTTAGTGTTTTATTAATTTTTTGGTTGCCGAAGCCGTTTTTTTAGATTTTTTTGAGGGTTCTCTGAAACATATAAATCAACATTAGAAAATACACTGCCATGCTAATGGTGAGCGCGTTCTTTTTTTTTTGATAGTGCTACGATTATCTAGACTTTATTCTATGTTTGCTGTTTGGGTCTTATCTATGGTACACATCATACCTTATATATCTCTCGCATGACCCGGTTTGGGAGGTCTTCTAAATTTGTTCTGGCTTTTTCTTCCTTCATATCCAGTGCTATTATTTGTTTTAGGTATCTGAATAGGAACCGTTCAGCGACGTATCTGGGCACGCTTGTAGCGTCTTTAAGGCAGTTGTTGTGTGCTGCTTGAATCTTCTTTTTGTTACTTGAATGGCATATGATAAACAACGAAAAAACCTGAGAAACGTAAATAGATATAGACCTACAAAACCTTTTTAATTAATCAATGTCCACAAGACGTATGGGACAAAGGAAACACAGCTTACAGGGAATACCTATTATATAAACGAGACTCAAACTGCAATTACCTTTATATTGCAGGCAGAGATTTATGCAATCTTGCATTGTGCAAGAGAAATAAACATGAGGGCTTTCGAAAGCTTTTCAAGTTTTCGTAAGCGGACCCAAACACAATCTAACTTCCATTGGGAAAGTATACACAGTCAGTAAGTTAGCCAGAGAAGCATCTACAGTTTGACAAAGAAATGGAGAAAAGACAAAAATCAAAAAAGACACATTTGGCCCAAGACGACGATACAATCTACGCTAATCTTTGTTAGATATTAAGGAAATACAAGTAACACCATTCATTTAATTAGTTTTTTTCAATAATCAATCACATCAATTTATATACAGTTTTTTTCATTGCAAAAATAATAGTGTATAATAATATGTCTGCATTTAGTTTATATCAAAAATACTTGTTTATTTTAAGAATTTAGACAACAATTTCTGATTATAAAATGAATTATCGTAACGTATTGGTTGATGTCATAAATCATTTGTCTAATTCTTTGTACATTTCAAGTTTTAAAATCCCTGCGTACTCTTTAATTGCCTTTGAATTAATTATACAGTTATAAATTAAGTAATCATCACTTACAAATCAGGATTAATTCAACAAGATTTTTTTGTCCGCGACAAAATTAAATGTACTAATAAATAAGCATCTTAATCAACGGCATCTTGATGTTTGTTAATTAATTTTGATCTTAGATGAAAGACATTCTTTACCTGTCAACCAAGCCCAAAAACAACGAAATAATCGACAAATAAATTTTCTTTATCCACTGGATAATTATTTAAAACAGACTCGGACTTTTTTAATTTTACTGTTGTATATTTGGTGTTATACAATAGAATATACTGTTGTTGAATATGACTTGTAATTAACTTAGTAAACTAATAACATTGGAACTCCTTTACTTTAAACAGATGAATAAGGCATATAGGTCACTGTTCAATATACTTTTTTTTATTAATCTATAGACATACTACACCTAGAAATGAAGAGTAGCATACAAATAGCAACAAAAAAATCTTCTAGAGACAAACCTACTAACAACAAAATAAGTCAATGTACCAAATATGTACTTGATAAAATAAAGAAAACAAACAGACACAGACGCTGTAAATTATAATGGATTGAATAATGAAATTAATATACTTATTCAAAAAGATTTAAGAGAATAAAACACAAAATTAATAAAAATACAATAAAGGACGAGAAAAACATGCAAACAATTAAATGCGAAGTATGAAACGACAAAAAATAACTAAAATTAAAGATAAAAACGATATTGTAGTGGAAATTTTGGGTATATAACGAGCCTTTTACAGGGATACCTAGAGCTTTGCATCTCAATATCAACTAGATTCTAGAGGAAAAGACCAAAGGTAGGAACTGAAGAAATCCCCGAAATGCATTATAATGACTACTTAAATGGGAATAAGCAATAATTAAAGGTTAAAGTACGTTTATTGACGTTTCAATTTCCACTTCGGAAATCGTTCTCAAAATACAAACATTAGTAAATCAATTTACTAATGTTTGTATTTTGAGAACGATTTCCGAAGTGGAAATTGAAACGTCAATAAACGTACTTTAACCTTTAATTGTGGCTTATTCCCATTTACATAGTAATTACTTTAAAATGTCACAAGAAAATAGCTTCAGAACAGGATAATAATGAATTAAGAATAGCCAGCTCAAAAATATATATATAGTCCAGGTTAATGCCAAATAAGGTGTGAAATGTGGAAAACCATGCAGAACTCATCGTCTAGGGAGTGTGAAGATCTTGCTTAACAAACAAGTACTTATCCCAGACACAAGTGTCACAACGACAAAATTCATCTTGCTGGCTAAAAAAGAAATCGATCAGGCCGAACATAGAAAATTATCGCCCATTTACTCTATTATCTCATCTATATAAATTGCTAACAAATAATAACAGATTAACATTAACAATTCCGCCATGGTAACGACGTTTTAGAAGCAGAGAACGAGCGAATGAAAAAATAATTGAGATTAAGCTGAATAATATATGGCGTAATGACTACTATCACGTAAGGCTTTTATGATCTGGAAACCAGTTTTATGTAACAGAAACCTCTCGATTTATATTCGCAAGAAGGTCCTGAAATGTTACGTGTGGTCTATCCTATTATACGTTTGTGAGACATGGACATTATATGCTCAACAAATTAGAAGCATTCGAATTGTGGTGCTATCGACGGATCCTAAAAATATCATGGATTTTGCACAATTTCACTGAATATGTTTTTAAAATATTGAATTCAGAACGTCTGATCATAAACATCATAATTAGAGGACCCAAATACCATATACTTCGCCTTATAATACAAGGAAAAGTGAAAGGAAAGAGATGGATTGCTCAAAAGAAACTTTCATGGCTGTGTAATATTAGACAATGGTGTGGTACCACAGTAGAAGAATTATTTCGCTCAGCAGCCGATAGAGAGAGATTTCAGGAAATTGTAAACATGATGACGGCCAACGTCTGAATATGGACACGGCACCTAAAGAAGAAGAAGGATCACAATAATGAATTTTATAAATTTCAATCTTTTACTTATGTGCGATCAGTCTGTGCGAGGGTTGCTGCAGATAAAACTGTAATAAATACAGACGAGCTGATAGTGGGTTTGGATTCAGCATACAAAGTTGTGCTGTGGGAAATAACGAAACCGGAAGCCTTTACTTTCGGTTCTAAGAAAACTTGAAAGAAACACATTTACTCGTAAAATATCGCTTATTATAAACCATTTTACGTTAATATGCAGTGACTCCGTGGTTAACGGGATTGACTTTTAAATTCATGAAGTCTGTCTGAATTCTGTCGCTAACGTAATCTTTTTATTGTTTTGATTTTTATATAAAATTAAATTTAATGAAAATCTGGCGGAATATTTGCAAGAAAAAAACATTATAGCTCGAGCATTTCTGACTTGGCAACCAGAGCCTACTACATTCTGCTGATGGGTGTGCTACACTGTCAAAATCTCGAATATGTTTTAATATTACCATAGGGTTTTTATAAAAATGTAAAATACTAGTAAGCCCAACACTGTTTTAAAAAAGGTACAAAACAGGCAATAAATAATTTACCACAAAAGGTCGTTAAATTTTTTTCTCGACAACTTCTATGCATGCCATTATTGAAACAACGGTGACCCGCTTGTGCGGGAATGTGTGTTTAGATTAAGAAAACTAGTTTTGATTTGACCTCAAAGGTTAATCTTTTCCTTTCGTTTTGGTGCTATACGGATTTTAAAACTTTCTATGGTTCTTACTTTACATATATTATGTATAAAGTTATATCAGCGTGTAGCCCATTGATTCCACCAATAAAATAGTAATTTTTTAAATAAACAAGACAAACGTTGCAAAATTAATACTTTTTAACAGCAAAATAATAAGCTACCCCTAAAACGTATTTACTCTTATACTTATCGTTATCTCCCTCACTCTCTCTCTCTCTCTCTCTCTCTCTCTCTCTCTCTCTCTCTCTCTCTCTCTCTCTCTCTCTCTTTTCTCTCTCTCCCTCCCTCCTTCCCTTACCCTCTCTCTCTGAGAGAGAAGAATGGATAACAACCATACGTTGAATACTATAACGTCACCACATCCTTAGGAATGATAAAGGACAGGGGAGAAGTGTGGACAGTAAACAAGTATTATTTGCAGAAATAATTAAACGCAATAGAAAAACTTTTTGGTGAAGATGCTGCTACCACACATAACAAGATCGCGTAAAAATAAACAAAATAAAAGAAATAATGAATATGAGCATATCAGCTACAAATACCATAAAAATAAAACAACTACTGTCCGTTTACGTCAATATGAGAAGAATATCATGTAATTGACTACCAATAAAAACTTGGAATTTCGTAGAAAATCTCGTATAATGCTAATAATAAGAAACAATGGCCTAGGAATTGTGATAAATGGCCAAGAGTGCTGTACTAAAATGAGTTGTATAATTGTATATGTAATTTTAAGTTTTTAAATTTTTTTTCAATTTTACTCATTTATTTAACTTTTCTATGTTTTTCATACTGTTTATCTCAAAAGCAATAATTACACTTGTACAGTCGTCACATAATACAATTTGTTGTAGAGGAAATTAGAAAATTCCTACATAACCTTTGTTAAAACAAAAAGTGCCTTTGTTCGTTACATCCACACATCTGGCGCGTGAGTAGCTTATTTAATCAAAAACCAACGAGATGTACATAAAAAATTAAAATTGCTGTCCAATTGTGAACAAAATTACCATATTAAGATTAAGCATAGAATGCTTAATATATTGTTCCTGTTTATGTGATCCCGCCAGTGTCGTTCTGAAGGTGGTCGATTGTGTGTTTACATTATTTATTGCTTTCATTCAATATTTATTGCTTTTATTTTATGGTAACATTACTACATCTGAACAATAAAACAGTATTGAATATTTTTGATTTTTTTATTCCATTCAACGTCTCTTAAAGTTAAGGTAACTTTCATGAATGGCATAATTGTTATTGGCTACTCTTGTAGCTTTCTACAGCAACGCGTATGTTAATAGCAAGTGGCACTTGGTAATTTATTTATACAAAAAGTAGCTTTTTGTTGTTAGTCGATAAACAGACACTCTTAAAAAATAGAAATTAAGCAAGAACAATATTCCCAAAAGACAAAACACAGTGTGTTTAAAACTAGTGAGATAGAGATAACGTTGATCGGCTTTTGGAAAACTGGGCTTTATACTTAGGCTTTGTACCCTTCATAAACTTTCGAACGGCCTTTGTCTGAATTCAGCATATGAAACGAATAAACTAACTAAAAAACATAAATTTAGCCAAAAAACACATTGAAATCATAAAGGCTGTATATTGGAACCAAAAAACAATAGTAAAGATAAACGAAACTGAAACAAATATACCGATTGCAAGGTGTCAGACAAGGTTGCCTGACCCCTTGGGTCTTATCTTCGACGCTTTTGAACGTAATTCACATGTCATCTTCAGAAAAACCGTGTCTTATGGTAATGAAAAGAGGGAATAAAAATTAGTGGCGAAATAATAAACACCATAGCATTTGCAGACGACACAGTAATTAGGGCTGAGAGTATGAAACAGGTACAAACTTTATTAGATACAGTAAATAGCGAATGCATTCAAATGGCACTTGACATTAACACCAACAACAAGTGATAGACCAAGGCTATGATAATGCCGATGATAATTCAATAATAATGACCAACTATCCTTCTGTGGGCAGCAAATAGAGAGAGTGGAAAAATATAAATGTCTGGGAGCCTACGTCAACTGTGAATTGGATCCAGACCAGTAGATCAGGGTACGAATAGAAATGGCAAGGGCAGCGTTCTTAAAATTCAGGTTATTATGTGACAGAAATTTGAATGCTGCTCTGAGACTGAGGTTTGTTGAATGTTACGTCTGACCCCAACTACTGTACGGGGTAGAAACATGGACAAAGCGCAATTAGTTAAGAAGATCGAAGCCATTGAATACTGAAGAATGCTGAGAATTTCATGGTCGGTCAAAGTCACCAAGATCATGAAGAACAATAAAATTACGATACACCACATACAAATACTACATACAAATGCGGTCGCCAATCTTCATTGGTGGGCATAGGAAGAAGACAATACTGAGGTCTCGGAAAATCCCGTGTTAGACGGTCAAATATTTAATGAAACTAGTTTGAACAAACTGACGTAATGACCTCATAATTACAGTTTGTTCACATTTAAAAAAAAACTACCTCTCACACGATCAACCTAATCTAACAACACATCACAAAAACAACCCCTACACACTACCAAACAAATCCCCTCTTACCCTATTCTCGGACATGAAATCACTAATCCACTTCACGTCCATGATCCTCTTCAATGTCTTCCCTGAAAAGAGAAACGACACGGGGTCCGATACTAAACCAAATGTCCAACTTCTTATATAGGTATGCCACATCAACCTCCTGTTATAAACAATACCATAAACAAAAGCTTCACTCAACTACACACATAAATACATACAGAACACTACACACCACACTCCATACATACACTCTTTACCAACCCACAAAAGCTCACAAACCAACAAATACATATACAACTTCCCAATAAACAAAACACTAAACAACACAATATACAATAATAACTATACAGAAATATACCCAACCAACCAATAAACACATCAAAGTGAGCACTTCCGTAAACTGAGCACCTCCGTAAACTTACGAGTCGATATCAATTTACAAGGACAAGGGGAAATTGGTTTTCTGTGGTTTCCCAATCTCATTGCACAATTATTCCTGATCCTAGATGACGATATAGCCAGAGCTAACCTCCAGGCGCTTATCCTATAACCGAAAAGGCCCAACATCTAAAAAGAGTCGTTTATTATCAATGGAACTTGGAGGCAGTCTTGTTACTAAATTTACGAAGAGCAGGTGCTGGTCTAGGAAGGCGGCGAGAACACCGACTCACGTCTCACGTTATCCAAACCCAAAATCTCATCCTTGAAGAGGCACAAAGCCTAAACAAGGTTAGTAATGCATACATTCGATTCGATTCAAATTTCAACAATCACATCAGTAGAATGACGGACATTAAGAGTTTTTAAAATAGCAAGTAACAAATCACCAAGTGATAAAAAAAGTATGGGTGACTGTGCAATAGATGGAATCATACTCTTCCTTAGAGGCAACAGTCCACCAATTAACAAGCAAGGTTGCTTATATGAACTAAGAAGAAAATATGAAGAAATAGTACAAATGAAAAGCATTGATATTGAAAATATACTGGAAAATGTGTGTTAAAAATCAGTTAAAATTATATATAACTAAAAATAACCAATTTAAAACTGATTATAAAAATATTAAGTAATATAGAAAATACTAACAGGCAAAAAATAGTAATAACCCTGAAATTGCACTTCTAGCATAACTTTAAACAAAAGAATTCCAATAAATAACATTTTAGATATATCCATGACTCTTCAAAGTTCAATCTTCCATATTCCCGCAGAATTCATCATGCAATGAAACTACTTAAATGGAAGCAATTTCCACCCTTATATCAATACAAAAATATATCTTCATGTTCACCTTGGATTAAAAAAATTCCAACAGTCAATTGCCGTCTATTACAATTCGAAAAAAATAGCACCAACCCTAATCTTATCATACAACTCTTCATAGATCTAATTAACTCCCACTCCGATTACACAGTATACTATACAGACGCGTCTAAAACTGGAAATGGAGTCGGAGTGGCAATAATTAACAGCAAAGAGATTCTCAAACATAAAATTCCAGATACTGCAACTATATTAATAAGAGAGCTCTATGCAATTTACCAAGCGACACTGCATACAAATGCAAATAAGATAAACAAAATATTAAGACAGATGACAGATTCTATGTATATATATATATTTAGGGATTCTACAGTATTAACTGCCTTCCCTCGCTCAACCGTTTCCATCTCTCTCTGTTGTTCCATTCTCCATCGTTTAGGCCTCTCTTACTCATGGCGTCGTCTACTTCGTTCCTCCAGGATTTTCGGGGTCGTCCTCTTTTCCTCCTTCCTATGGGGCTCCATTCGGTTATTCTCTTTATCCATCTGCTGTCGCTAGTTCTTCTTACATGTCCATACCACTTTAATCTTTTTTGTTCTATATATGTTAGTATGTCTGTTTCTATTGATGTTCTTTGCTTTATTTCGTCATTACTTCTCCTATCCATTCTTGTTACTCTGCAGCATCTTCGCAGGCATTCCATCTCTGTTGCTACTATCTTACTGCTGTTTTTCTTGTTTATGATCCAATTTTCAGCCCCATATGTCATAATACTTCGCACTAATGTTTTATAAATCTGCGTTTTTGTCTTCATATTTAGGTGTCTATCCCACCATACTGAGTTAAGTTGTCGGATTGCTGTCAATGCTATGTCATCACTACAAATAATCAGGAAATTATACACGCACCATCCATTAGTCTTACTAATAAAGGAAGAACTAAATAAATTGCATACTGAAGATACAAGCATCAAGGCATCAAGTTTCTCTGAGTCCCATCACATGTTGGAATAGCAGGTAACGAAGCAGCAGACAAAAATGCCAAAGAAGTTATAAACGACAACATTATTCCCATATCACCACAATCTGTAAGCATGGATCTTAAAAGCTATTTCATGAAGCACATGTTCGAGAACTGGAACAATAAATGGAAATCCACACCATCAAAGCTTCTTCTTCTTCAAGTGCCATCTCCGCGGCGGAGGTCACCAATCATCATAGCTATTCGGACTTTTGAGACGGCTGCTCTCAAATGTTCATTTGATGTAGATCCGTACCGCTCTCTCAGGTTGCGCAGCCATGACATTCTACGCTTCCCTAAGCTTCTTTTTCCTTGGATCTTTCCCTGCATAATCAGTTGGAGCAAGGTGTATTTCTCTCCACGTGTAATATGTCCGAGGTATTCCAATTTTCTTGTTTTAATTGTATTTAAAATTTCTATTTCTTTATTCATCCTTCTCAAAACCTCTTTTTTTGTGATGTGTTCTGTCCACGATATTTTCAGAATTCTTCTGTACACCCATAGCTCGAATGAATCCAGTTTTTTCATTGATGTCTCATTCTAGGTCCAAAATTCCATTCCATAAAAGAAAGTCGAAAAAAATATAGCATCTCGCCAACCTAACTCTTAGTTCCAATTTTAAATCCCTTGTACATAGCACTCTTCTCATTTTGTTGAAATTTGCTCTAGCCTTTTCTATTCTGATTTTGATCTCCTGAATACAATCATTTGAGGAGTTAATCATTGTTTCCAGATATGCATATTTGTCCACTTGTTCGACGTTGGTTCCGTTTATTAGAAGATTCCCGTTATTTCTTTGAGTTTTCGATATTCTCATAAATTGCGTCTTCTTGACGTTCATTGTTAGACCGTACTCTTTTCCATACTCCGCTATTCTGGTCCTTAGTCTCTGAAGATCTTCGATATTTTCGGCTAAGATCACAGTGTCGTCCGCATATTTAATGTTGTTAATGGGAACTCCATTTACCTTTATTTCAGCTGTTTCATCCTCAAGAGCTTTTCAGGATCTCTTCGGAGTAGGCATTAAGAAGAATTGGCGACAATACGCATCCCTGTCTCACTCCACGTCTAATTTCAATTTCTTCTGACAGCTGTTTGTTAACATGTACTTTTGCTCGCTGTTTATAGTATAAATTTGATATGATCCTGAGGTCGTTGTAATCAATCTTCTTTGATTTCAGGACATTCATTAATTGTTCATGTCGTATTTTATCGAATGATTTATTATAGTCAATAAAACATCGTCTTGATTGACGTCCAGGTATCTTTGCATCAGTACACTAAGTGAAAAAGAGCTTCACGCGTTCGTAGGCCTTTGCGAAAACCAACTTGTGTATCATTAACGTCTATGTCCAGTTTGTGATATATTCGGTTATGGATGGCTTTTAGTAGTAACTTTAGCTAATGCTGCGGTAATCGCTGCATTCTCTTGGGTTTTTTCTTTTTGGGGAGACAAATAAAAATCGACGTTAACCACTCTTTGGGTAATAAGCCTGAACTATAAATTTGTTTTAAAAGTGTCACTAAAACATCAATGTGTTTCTCATCAATAATTTTTAGGATTTCTATAGGAAGCATGTCAGATCCACGGCTTTTTCCACTCTTTCTTGTTTTTAATGCGTTAATCAAAGCTTCAGGAGATAAAAAATAAGATTGGACCATGGCAACCACCAGAGGTATCCAGACGAAAGCAAATAATTGTTTCCCGCTTACGACTTGTACATACCCAGTTTTCTCATGAACATTTGTCTAAGAAAGAAGAAAGCCCAATTTGTGATGAGTGCGGTTTATCCATTACGGGAAAACATGTGCTGGTGGAAAAGTGTGAAAAGTTCAATCACAGAATTAAATATCATTTACCACACAGTCTTAAAGACATTTTAAATTTAAAAACACTATGGATAACCTACTTTTATTTTTAAAAAACTACTAATAACCTTAGGTTTTTTTTTTATTGTTATTGGCATAGACTAGGTGTCAATCAGCCAGTTACAACATGGCCAATACCTCAAACATACATTTTATGACCGTAAAGTCCATAAAATACCAATAACGAAAAGCTGAATAATATTATTAGGTTAAAGCGGATTTTTTTGTAAATAAAAAAAAAATAGTAATTTAAAAGATTTTGTGCACAGATGAACAAATGTGAAACAACGAGTAATAGGTACTTAAAAAGTGAAATAAACTTCTGTCCGTTTAAAAAATCTTGTATTATCTTCATTAATAGTAACGTCCAACACCTTATCAACTTTATAATCTAAAATCCACTTGACTCAGTCTATTATCAAGTGTCTAACAACCTGTTCCTCCCAAACCACGAGACGTTACCGGTTACCGGAAGGAGTTCGATTGTGCAGAACTAACTCTCTTACATATAATTAGTCCTTCCGGTATACGCACTGACCCGTGAAAGATACCAAACAATGGTTCCAACTCAAACTCTGACCCGCTGAGCCTTGAACCGTCCGTCGTGGTCTGCGCACTTGCTTGTGTTAAAAAGAAAAAGAAGGATTAGTAATGCCCTCCTCCGTAAGCGTAACGGAAAATTGTTTAACTCAAACTTATGGAAATGTTTAAGGTGATTTGTCAGAACTGTAACAATTAAACCTCATACAGTTTTTCACACCAGTCATTAGATATTAAACGTGAATTTTTCTTTTTGTACTGCTTGCCGATGTTTGACTTAATATCTAATTATAATATGCTAATGTAATGCGGATAAATACCGTAAATTAAATTTAGGCCTTATGGTACTTCTTAGTATTTAAGTGTAGAGTAGTTTTCAAGATATTTGGTTGGCCTTAATAATTGCCGGTAATAAACACCCTAAATTTGTTAATATTTGTTGAAATTTAAATAATTAATAATAAACAATTTAATAATAAAACACTTAATTAATAAGTGGTTTGACAATCCGTTGTGGATCTTGGCCTGCTCACAAAGAAGTCGCCACTCCTGTCAATTCCTGGCAACTTCCGTCCATCTTCTGACCCTTAGAATCTGTAGGTCTTCTTCCACATCATCAATACATCTCCTTCGTGGTCGTTCTCTACTTCTTGTGCCCTCTGGTTTTGAAAATGTTAATCTCTGCGTGTATTCGTGATCTGACATCCTAGCAATGTGTCCAGCCCATCTAAGTTTCTGTACTTTAACGAATTTCACAATATCTGGATCGGTGTATAACTGATATAGTTCAAGGTTGTATCTTCGACGTCATAGCCCATTTTCATTTACGGCCCCAAAAATCTTTCTAAGAATTTTTCTCTCAAAAATACCAAGAAGTCTTTCATCATTTTGAGATAAGGTCCACGTTTCAGCCCCATATATCAAAACCGGTCTTATTAATGTCTTGTATATATTAAGCTTTACTGCACGTTTTATATTTTTATTTTTTAAATGTTTCTGGAGGCCGTGAACAGTTCTGTTTGCTATTGCTATGCGTCTTTTTATTTCGTCGCTTGTCGTGTTTGTTGCGTTTACTAGCGATCCAAGATATGTAAATTCTTTGACTTGCTCAAAGGTATGGTTGTTAATTTGAATTCTCTGTTGGATATTTCGGGGGTTTTTAGAAACCAACATATATTTGGTTTTTTATGCAACGGACATATTATTCCCTTTAGCCACTCTTCTTGTACCCATTCATTCTGCCATATAAGTAATATTAGTTTATGGATTGCTGCAAAAAGTTGATCACCACCTTTTTTATACATTTCCGAACAGATTTCATCGATTCCTGGGACTTTATTGTCTTTGAGTTTTAGGATCCATTTGACACTTCTTCTCTTGTTGGGTCTTCACTGAGTAGTTGACGTTGTAGATTTTGTTGATTTTCTATGTTGTAACCTCCTTCAATATAGTTTATATTTAGATGTTCGCTGAAATGTTCGTAGAAGTTGTCAATATCTATTTCGCTATGATTTCAAATGCATTAAAACATCTCTCTATACATGACTTAAAGAGTAGTACGTGCAGTAAATCTACATTATAATAGAGATTTAAGGGGAGAGTTCATTATATGAGTTCGAGGAATTATTGTTCTGGTTCGAGACACCAGATTTTAAGTACATTTTCAGTTTTAAATTGTAGGTATTGGGACACCAATCCATTTGAAATTTCTTCTTCATATGGAGTTACTTCTGCAAGTCTCGATAAAATTTCTTCTTGTAGCAAATTCAAAAACTTTTCTGAATTTAAATTTTCGTCTTAGAAAATCATGCTAAATCCTAAAACCAAAATCCAAATCCTAAAATAATGCTAAAGCTGAGCTGTCCACGAAATTGTTTAGTTTCCGCGATCTTAAGTCGATCTAAACTGTCTCGAACGTTGTTATGATACTTGCCAGGACAGCCAATAAAACGACTGTCATGCCAGCGATTGTTGAAGGAAACTAGAAGTTTACACATGACAATCAACTGTCTCGTTTGCGCCAGTGACAATAATACCGTCCTGTGTAAACGCCAGATTAGACGAATCATGGAGAGAACAACCACCATCATAAAAAAATACAACAAAAAAAGCTTGGTACGGGCATGTACAGAGAATAAAAGACCATCGCCTATCGAAATTAATATTGGATTGACAACCACCCGAGCAAAAAAAAACAAGAAAGACCAAAACCAAGATGGCTTGATGGAATCTAAAAGGCAATGTCAGAGAGATCTACGACCAGGAGACTGGGCCGATAGATGTGAATGGAGACTGGGAACCGAAGCCACAGAACGCTATGAACCGGACATTATATATATATATATATATATATATATATATATATATATATATATATATATATATATATATATATATATTAATTCTCTTAAGTCTGGATTGACGTAGAAAAGAAACATCGGGAATACAGTAACAAAACCATCTCGTACGGAACATGAATATCTTACACCAATGAGATATAGAGATGCTTTCTATGAGGAAATAGAAACCGTTTTGGACAATGCACCAAGATGAGACATACCAATAATTATAGGAGATGCAAATTCAAAGGTGGGAGGGAAGAGAAGAAATGTACAAGAAAATCACAGGGGGCGAAAGTAAGCACGAAAAAAGCAACGAAAATGGACAAAGGTTAATCTCACTAGCCACAGAAAGGGAAATAAAGATAATGAGTACTCATTTTAAGCGAAAAGATATATATATATATATATATATAAGGGCACATCGATAATACCTTCCACCGGGAAAACGAACCAAATTGATCATGTGGTAATTTTCTAACGTAAGAACTTACAGAGGAGCTGACGTTGATTCGGACCATTTTATGGTCTGAGTTAAGTTAAAGTATGAGTATTCAGAAAAAATAAAACCCAAAAGAAGGCAAAACATAAGATATATCAACGGCGAATTGAAAACAGAGGAAGTAGCCAACAAGTATAGGCAAGATCTAGAAAATATTTATAACCGCGTCGTAACAGTTCAATTAAATGGCATAGAAGAAAACTGGCAAATACTCAAAAATAGTATAAAAACATCTATGAATAGAAATGTAATAAAGACTAAAAGGAAAAAGAAGAAAGAATGGTTGGACACAGAATGTGAAAAAGAAATAGAATAAATAGACAAAGATGTTGCAAACAAAAAATGATAATGATAAAGAAAGAAATAACGAGCAAAGGAAATTAGTAAAGAAAATTTGCCGAAGGAAGAAAAGAGAGCTTTTAGAGAGTCAACTTCAAAATATGGAAGAAAAATACCAAAGGAAGGATATAAAACATTTTTACAAAGATGTTAAAGAAATAAGCAGAGGTTGCAATTCAAAAACGACATACATTAAAGACAAAGAAGGTAATCTGATAAGAAATGAACAAAAAAAATTGGAGAGATGGAAACAATATTTCGAAGAACACCTGAACGGTGAAATAGAGGAGGAAATCGACAATGAACGAGAATCAATACCAATGGATGGAATAGATATTGCAAGACCAACTAAGAATGAAGTTGAGGAAGTTTTTACTGCGATGAAAATCAATAAAAGCCCTGGAGACAACGGGATAGCAGCAGAAAACTTAAAATATGGAGGAGACTACTTCACAGAAAAAATCTACAAACTAAGATGTCATATCTGGGAAGAGGAAATAATACCTAAAGAGTGATGCAAGTCTATAATACACCCAATATATAAGAAGAGAGACCTATCAAGTAGTGATAACTATAGAGGAATAGTCACCTGGACGTCACATACAAAGTACTGGTAACCATACTAGAAAGAAAAATAGAAGTAGCAGCAGCATCGAGAGGTTGAAATACGTATAAGCGGCTTGCCGCTGCTCTGCATCGAAATAAAAATCTAATACCATCATTATGTTTTATTTCTTTACTCTGTTTGAAGTACATACCAGAAACTGAATTCACTACGAATTTTGACCATGATGAACGGCATATGGAATGCATATTTTAGATTCTCTTACCGACCAATTTATCAATCTGTCTGTTTTGCAACGTGTAGAAAGCACCGTGGTAACGATTTGAATTCAGTTTCGCCAAGTAGGAAATCTTATGATTTCTCTTATTGTTATTAGATGGCGTTGTAGAGTCTGTAAATAATTATTTCGATAATTATTGTCCTACGACGGGATAGATTTTGTTTCGATTCAGAGCAGCAGCATATGCCGCTCTGATGAGACCTAAAGAGGTTGAAATACGTATAAGCGGCTTGCCACTGCCCTGCATCGAAATAAAAATCTAATACCGTCATTATGTTTTATTTCTGTACTCTATTTGGAGTACCAGAAACTGAATTCACTACGAATTTTGACCATGATGAACGGCATGTGGAATGCATATTTTAGATTCCCTTGCCGACTAATTCATCAATCTGTCTGTTTTGGAACTTGTAGAAAGCACAGTGGTAAAGATTTTAATTCAGTTTCTTCCAGTAGGAAATCTTATGATTTCTCTTATGATTTCTCAGAAAATATATTGGGCGACTATCAAGCTGGTTTTAGAAAAAATCGATCAAATGGTGACCATGTTTTATGCTGAAACAAGTTCACTCTGGTGCATATGAATACGACATATCGACCCACCTTTTCTTTGTCGATTTTAAGGGTGCTTATGACAATGTAGGTAGATCAAAACTGATAAAGTCACTACAGGAGTTCAAAATCCAGTCTAAGATAATCAGACTGGTACATATGACGCTTCCGAACACTACAAGCACAGTTAAGATTAATGGAAAGAAGAGCCAATTCTTTAGAGTTCAGAAAGATATAGGACAAGGGGATCCTCTATCCACCACGCTGTTTAATTTGGCCCTTGAAAAGATAATAAGAGACAGCAATATGAATAGAGTGGGAAAAATATTTAATAAGAGTCACCAATGTCTAGCCTATGCTGATAATGTTGTACTTTTGGGTTCTTCTTCTTAAAGTGCCCTCTCCTCAATGGAGGTTGGCTACTACAATTTTAAACTCTTCTCTATCTTCAGCTGTTCTTATTAGCTGTTCAAAATTTAGCCCTGTCCATTGTCGGATGTTTCTGAGCCACAATAGTCTTTTCCTTCCTAGGCCTCTCTTTCCCTCGATTTTTCCTTTCACTCTACGTTGGGCTAGAAGTAGAAAAGAATTAGAAAAAATAGCTAAGAATCTTCTAGAAGCCGCAGGAAATATGGGATTACAGATAAATATAAATAAAACAAAATACATGAAGCTGGAGAATAGGAAAAAGAAAAGCAGAAAACTAAATATGGAAATTGCATTAGGAAGAGAAATTATGGAAATTGAAGAGGTGGAGGATTACATATATCTGGGAGTTCTTGTGACAAATAAATGCGAATAGCAAACCAATAGCAAAAGGAAACAGTTACGCAGGCAGTTTGCAAAGAATAATAAAATCGAAAAAGGTATCGAGAAATACAAAAGGCTGTATAAAACTATCCTGCGACCTATTCTAACGTATGGGAGCGAGACATGGGTGTTAACAAAGAAATTACAACAGAAAATTGAAATATGGGAACGAAGAATATTAAGAAGAATTTTTTAGGAAAGTTGACAGAAATAGGATGGGAGCGAAGAACAAATGCTGAAATTTATGAAATGTTCGGCGAAGGGAGAATAAGCGATTTTGTCAAAGCAAGAAGATTGAGGAGAAAATTACTAAGCTATGGGCCTGAAACGGCCTGCTACAAACTTTTATATACGTACACTGTGTGTCAGCCAAATGGAATAAATTAGCTAATAAATAAATGAGGAAGTAGTCGAAAAAACGGTCGAATACGTCGATTAGTATTTATAGTTGTTCATTTTTTTCCATAAAACTTTTTATACGGGGTGTACCAGATAACGGTGGCCAATACCAACTTGCTTATTTTAAATAAAATGCCCTGTATATTAATTAATTTTTAGCTTCCTTAGATCATTTTAGACATTTTTTGAATACAATACCCCATATCTATTTTTGACTTTTTCAGAAATATTAAGTACAATGCAAAAATTCACATTTAGAAAAGAAAATTATTTATTTCTCGAAAGTCGCTACCACTACCACTGTCTTAATACTTCTTACCCATTTAGGTCTTGGTAATGATAAAGTAAGGAAAAACTATTTAAGCATTCCTTTTTATCGATATGTTAAAAAAAAACAAAAAATTGTTTACTTTGGTTTAAAACGCCAATGTTTTATTGTTACATGACAGAAGTAGTTGTCAAAAATGATTTATTTAACAGAAATGCACAAAATTACAATTATACAGATGATTGGCTATGGAGATAAGACACGGACGCAAATGGAAGTAGCTCGTTTATTTCACGAAGCATTTCCTGATTTGCCGCACATATCTCAAGGGACAATTAGTGAAATAGAGAAGCAATTCCACGAGCTAGGCCATATTAGGAAGGTGAAAAAAGAAGCTGCCAATGCAATAAGTAAGGATACTAAATTGGCTGTTATGATCCCTATAAAATTATACACACTCAGGAGCTCATGGAAGATGATTTTGACAGGAGAACGTATTTTTGTGAAAAAATGATGGCAATGATAGACAGCAATGTGATCCAATTAGAACATGTTTTGTTTTCTGATGAGTGCACGCTGAGAGTTCTGATGAGTCAGAGTCCAGGGAAAATCCTCACTGGATGAGAGAAGGCAATACTCAATACCTTGGGAAGGCGACAATTATTTAGCACTGTTCCAAAATAATGTAGTGCCAAAGTTGGCCAACTTGTATCCTGATCCAGGAAACCCACAAGTTTCAGTGAATATGATATGGTTTCAACAAGATGGAGCACCACCCCACTACCAAATCCATGTCCGGCAGTACCTCAACCAAATATTTCCAAATCGGTGGATAGGGAGACGAGGATCGATGGAATGGCCATCACGATCCCCCGATTTGACGCCATTAGACTTTTTCTTATGGAGATATGTAAAAAGTATTGTATACAAAACTAAAGCCACTGACTAAGCTGACTTACGAAGACAAATAACGCTTGCGATCAGATCGATCTGAGAGGTTGAGTAACGTTAGAAGAAATTTCTATTCACGGTTAGAGTGTTGCCAAGACGTTCGTGAGGAGCATTTTGAACATCTCCTAAACAAGCATTTTGACTTTCGGCAAATAGATAATTTTCTTATCTAAATGTGAATTTTTCATTTCACTTAATATTTCCGAAACAATCAAAGATAGGTATAGGACATTGTATTCAAAAAATTTCTAAAATGATCTGAGGAATGTAAAAATTAATTAATATACAGGGTGTCCTATTTAAAGTAAGGAAGTTGGTATTGGCCACCATTATCTGATACACCCCGTATAAAAAGTTTTATGGAAAAAAATGCGCAACTATAAATTCTAATCGACGTGTTCGACAGTTTTTTCGAATACTCCCTCATTTATTTATTAGCTAACTTATTCCATTTGGCTGACACACAGTGTATAATGTGATATAAATATCATTTATCGCCTATTATAGATGTTGTTACTAACCAATAAGTGTAAAGAAGCATACTCATGTACCTATTTAAATGTAAATCAGACATTGACAAAACATTAATTAACACAACGTGAGAAAATATCACAAAATCTCAACCTATTTTTTCACCTGCTGTTACATCAAGACAATCATTCAAATTGTAATTTTAATTATAATAGTGTATCAATATTCAAGATATAATTGAACATTTGAGCACAAGCGAGAGAAACGTTAGTCGCATGTATTATTATTATTACATATTACAAGGAGTACTGTTAGGACATAAAAGGAGCGTTATTAAAGGTACAAAAAGTCCGTTATTATAGGCATTTTATTGTTATGTAAGGTGTAATTCTTACCAACAATACTACATGTTAGACATGAAAATTGGTCTATTTTAAAATCATTAATGGTTATCGTCTCTTATTAGGTAAATGTTTCAGACATTTTTTTAATTCACAGGTATTATTTGATCTGGTACACAATGGAATATTTCTTTATAGATTTTTTAAAATAATGAAAAATATGGATGTATTTGGTGTAAATTTACAAAAACATAAGTTAAAGAAATCATGTGACACTTATGGAATATATTGAAATCTACAATTATTTGCAATCTAACAGAAAACCGTAAATGGATGGGATTCTACAGAAAGGATCCAACCCACACTTTATTAAAACTGAGATATTAGCCAAAAACTTTACGATAAAATTTAAAATTCTCTATTAAAAATAATTATGGTTTAACATTAAAATCGTTAATATATGCATTCGATTTGATTTAACACATACTATTTGATTCAACAAATCAGATGTTTTAAACAAAAACCACTTTTGTGGCTTGGTTCTCTTCTGCAAAACAACTTAAGTGAGTTCAAAGTTAACTAACATTTATTTTCCATTATTAAGTTACATAATCAGGCGCATAATCTAAAAAAATGTTAATATGAAATTACTGGGATTTAAATAATTGGTTCGATTTCAAAATCTGGAAGTCCCGTGAACCCATCTAAATCTTCTTTCAAGTTTACGTCTCCCACCAAACTTTTTTAAAAAGACTGACAATCTTCGGGAATAAGATGCATTATAGACATGATGTCTTGTAGTTTTGGATAGGAGATTTCCTTGCCTTTTCCGTGTTATCTTTTCCATATTCTCTTCTTTATCGTTTATATCATTCAGGAATGTGTCCAACAACTCTGATCCATGAGACCATATTGTTTAAAATCGTTTCAAAATATTTTTATTCTATTGTTTCAAAATATTTCTATTCTATGTACCTATATGTAAATTCTTAGCCCTAAGTTTTAATTTGCCTAGACGGCAACCCTGTCAGCCCTAGGCAAAGTCATTACAATTTTATAAGAGTAGTATGTTTCCATATGTTGCCATAAGAGCACAAAATAAAGAACGTGTGAAGAGATTTAGTTTTAAAAGTTATTTCTTCACCCTATAACTATTTACCACCACGATTAACCAGCGACCACTCAATTTAATTCAACAATTTAAACACATATTGAGAATACATCATTTACATATCTCCAATATACTGTGGGTTTTAAATTTTGTTAGAAATAATATTTGTTTCAAAATCTTCCTTAAATACATCGGCTATAAATGAAGATAAACTAGAGCCCATTGCTAGACCAAAATTGTGTTTATAAAATTCATTGTTATTGAAAACCACAAAACGAGACCCCCTCCCTACTAAAGCAGCATCATGGGAGAAAGGCCTCTCGGATGCCCCATTTCCCAAGTCATCCAAGATCAAAAACAATTAAATCCTCCCTAACGTCATGTCTGCCATTGGTGAGGGGTGGTGGTAGCTTGGGGGAGTCAGAAAGGTTCCACGATGCGTGACCTTTTTGATCTTCGGACATGAGAAAATCATACTCCGGTAATTACATGCTGGGATTTAGTTTGTTGTGTGAAGGTCCGCTAAAAGAAGTTCAAAAAAATCATCTGAGAGAAGAGTGACATACATTTCACGCTAATATAATACTACAGATTACTTATTTGCAAATTGATTTTTTTATTATCTCCAGTTTTATAGGCGAAATGGGAAGATTTTTTATATAATAAAGTACGTGAAATTTACTAGTGAATGCATCGACTGAGTTAAAAAACTTTATGGGGTTCTTGTCTAGTAATTCCACCATCGCGGCACCTCGGCATCGCCACATCATTTATCACTTTTGGGAGTAACCACGTCACAGAAGCGTATCTTTTAAACGGTTTGATAGATATTTTGATTATTATAAAACATTATTAATAATCCTACAATTCTACCACAACGGTAATATTTTTATATCTGCGGGTGGTATCATTTACATCAAATCCTCATTTGTATAAAAACTAGTTTAAGCACATACACAGAAATGGTTTCTGGTAAAAAAAAATGTTGATGATTTTAAAGACAAATTATTTACGATTCTCATTAAATAATATTAATTGATTGAAATATTAATTACATGAATAACTATTTCAAAACAATTAATTTATAGTTTCAGATTTAAACATGTTCTTTTAAAATAGGACTATGTTATTATGGTATAAAATAGACTCAAAGCACATAACACATTTATCGGAAATTATCACAAAAATGATAGGAAAATTATCTTAGTAGGACCCTCGTCTTCACGTTAATTTATAATCGGAGAACCGTTTAACCTCTACGTACATTGGTTTTTGTTTCTGGGTAGATGAATACTTGAGATCTCGTAACGAGCAGCCTACTGTACTCTTGATGACGCTACATATAAGTAACGAAGCGTCGAACAATATACTCACGCACTGGTCGTCTCAGTTGATAAATAGTTAATAATGCCGTATCTATTGTGGAGTCCCTACCGTTAGTGGTTTTTCATGTCTTAACATGATTTAATCGAATTAGCATAAAACTGGTAATTCTTGAACCATTCGATGATAATTGATATTGCAGCCTCATATTTCATGGTCTATGAGTATAAAGCTTTTGAAGGAAAGGAAGGATGCAGAAGACATATGTATCAGCATCCTTCAAAGCTCATTTAAAAGATACTTGTCTATTTCCCAGCAACCGACCATAAAGATCTTGAGCATCCGTTAATTGTCGGAGAACAATTGTGGAGAACCTAGGTGGTAATACTTTACCATGCTTCCACGATCCGATGATAGCTGATATTGCAGCAAACGTTACCTCATATTTCATGGTCTGGATATCAACTTTTTATAAGGAAAGGCAAGATGCAGAAGTCATGCGTATCAGCATCCTTCAAAGCTCATTTAGAAGATACTGTTCTCTAAGTATATCTCAGCAATCCACTTATCAAGATCTTGAGCATCCCTTGAAGAGGACATGGGGGAAAACCTAGGTTGTATTGATTCACCATTCCCCACGACTTCCATGGGAAGATCTGTTATTACTGGACAGTATTCGTTGATAAATAATGGTCAGTAAACCTGTAAAATTGTAGCGTGGAACTGGGAGCACTGCATAAAAATATGTAAAAAATTCCCGATCGCCGGAATAAGACCGTAAAAAAATTTATCCCAAAGAAGTTTTGTTTCGGTAACCTATGCCACACACATACACGATCTTAATATAAAAACTACCGACTCATTTTCGCTTTAATAAACAATTTGTCTACATTCAAAGACGTATAAAAACTCTTACCTGAACGGCGCTATTCAAAAAGCAATTATTTTGTCCCGGTCCATTAAGCAGACCTTTTGTACTTGTAAATGTCATCGAATCGCGAGAGGGCGTCGCTATCGATATCGGCAACGGCGTCGGAAGCGGATGATGCGGATGCACCGGATGGTGAACTGTGACGGACGATGACGCCATTGTCGATTTGGCGAGTTTTTAATTCACACCGTAAAGCGCTACATTTTCCTGAAAAAGAATAAAAAAATTAGTAAACTGTGAAAAATATTTAATTAATTTAATAAAACTTGGCTCCTTCTTTTGTATGTTATTAAACCTGCTGTAATCAAAGGAGTTATTCGTTTCTAAAATCAGGAGGGTGTTGATATCTACAGATTATTCCATAATAACCTAAAGTTTGGGTTTTTTCCTTTTTAAATAATCATGCTGTCTGCTTTTTCATTCAAATGACTCACGTTTAGCCCTCATATTTCTTCTGTTTCCTGATATTTTAATAGTTGTTAAACCTTAGCTTCGATTTGTAGACGTAATATAGCTTCAGTTCTACCAACTATCCTTTATTTTATTAACCTTTCCACCTTTCCAGCACAGTATTAATAATCATTCTAAGCTGACTTAATATATTGAAACTATTAAAAACAGGTAGAAATAGCAAATCAGAAATCGTAGAAATACAGCAAGATGCATCTTGTTACAATTAATCTAATACAAATATTACTTTACTTATAATGAAAATATTGCTCAACCCGATGCAATCTCGGGTTTTGCTAGAACTAGAAAGGACACATTGTATTTACTGACAAATATACATAAATGATGAGACTTTTTTTGTAAAAATACTTCCTATTAAAATACCTTAATTGTTGTTCTAAGAGTAGTAACCTCCCTTTAGTATCAGAGCTGATAACAACATTGGACCAGGAAATGTCCTTTGTCGTGTTACTTAATTTTATTCTTGACAACCAGAAATAAAATCATTAGATGCAAAATCTGATTTACGTAAAAGAGTTATTAAAACGGAATGCCCGAAATATGTCCACTACAATATTCTTTTTACATACGATACAGTAATTTTAAAATAACTTTTTGAAATACTGACCTGGGCGATACTATATAAAACATAAGTCGAAGATATGCGCCACCTCTTCTCGAATGTTTTTTTCATTAATGGAGATTAACGATTACCCTCTGGAAAAACTTTTCCTATTCTCCGCTATTCGTATAGGTTCTTAGTCTGTGGAGCTGTAGAGACAAAAATGAATGATTTTGAGCATTAATTAGTGAATTTTCGAAAACAGCACCGGTAAACGGTAGTAAAGTAACGTTCAAGTGTTTGCAACTCCAAACTTGGTTATAATTTTTTTGTCACTTTAAGGTGCAGAAAACGGTGTTTCTTGATTGTTTTTATGTCCCGAAATTTAAAAATGATTTGTTATCAATATAGTTATTTGCCACACCATTAAAAGTCCGCCGCAGACTAGGGGCCATGTGTTTAACCGTATTTTGCATGGTTATTGTTCTAGGGAAATCTGACAATCTTTAATGTAGTGGTTTCCCGATGCCTTCTACATCCTTATGCCGTTGACCACATATAGGTTCATCCGCGTTTGGGGCAAATTTCTCAAACCCCAGAACAAAAAAGTCCTACCACTTACTAACTCATACGCCCGAAGCCGTTGGTCAGTTAGTGGGAGATTACTTATATCGGCAATGACTCGGTGAAGCGAGTGATTGTGGCATTTCAAGCCACAAATAATTTTTTCTTCTACATTTGCCCTAAACATATATCTCAACATCCACAATTTGGTTTATTGGGTTCTCACCGATATTTTGGATTTGTTTCTATTCTTACTTTAATGTCTAGCACCAGATTTTTTTACTACTATGGATTTACTTAAGATTTTGCATATTAGTAATTTAAATAATGTCACTTTTAAATAAATAAATTAATAATAAATTTTCTTTTAAATAAATAACAAATATTTAAAAGTTCTCAACCCAACAAATAGAATAGGAAAAGTGTGACAACTTTCTTCTGCATTATTTATCCAAAGTAAATATTCTGAAATAAGTTATTACAAAAAATCTCTCCTCATCTTATAGTATAAACGACAGAGGCTTGCCTGGTACTGGTTAAAACGTACCCAGTTAATTATAATACAATCAACTTCTATTAGAATACATTATATAATTAAAAACAAATATATTTCTAAGTACCACCCAAATAGGTATTGAATATATGAATAATTACTATGTAAATTTTGCTTTTGTCATGTCGATAATTTTAAAACTATTACTATGCTAAAAAATTTGGAATATAAATCACTAATTAAAGATCAATCACGTTAACAAGAACTGAAAGGATATTCTGAACACTAGAAGTTAGATTAAGCTTAAGGTGGCTATTTTTCTTAGCTATGAGTATAATTTACAATTTGCATTGGGAAATACAAACTTCAACAATCCTGATTGCTATTTTAACAACTTTTTATTTTAGGGATTATTTATTGAGGTAGGCTAGGTAGGTAGGTAGGTAGACGAAATTTAGAAATTCTAAAACCAAATATCCAGTCACACTGTATAACCAAATTTGTGACCCAAGACCATCGAGTTAGAATCTATGGAGAGGGCATCACGTGACTAAAAACGACCTCACTTCGGCCATATTGTTTTGACACTTTTGACAGATCGTATATGTTTATTTACGTTTGTCGTTTTTCGAATATTTTTAGTTTTATAATACTTTTATAGAAACTGTAATAATATATTGTGATAGTGCACAATAATGGTTTCTTATTTTTAACGTTGTTGCAGTGGCAGAAGCAATGTTAATAAAAAATCTTCAGGAATAACGTTCTACAGGTTAGTATACAAATATGTAAACAAAGTAATGGCCCGTACTTCAGAGAATAAATTAATAGTATTTGACTGTATTAATTTATCTTTATGTATAATATATCGTGTTTTTAGTGTTTACCGCGGGATAAATAAATCATAGTTTAATAAAAATGTATTGCACTTTTTTAGATTATGATTAAATCTTCTGAATAACTAGTCATATTTTTATAGTAGTTTTAATATTATTGAGTCCGGCCATGATCCCACCGCCATATTGATATCACAGTTAGCCACGCCTACCTACGCCGTTTTTAGTACATACGTTAATATGCTCAAAGCTTCTCCATAGATTCTAACTCGATGCCCAAGACAAATCCAAAAAAAAATCTGTTTTCATACCAATACCAAAACAACCGAAATTCGAAGAAATTTAATGAAAGTACTATTTCGGGACATGGGATCTGAGGGGCTTGTTCGAACAATGAAATACACACAACACAATTCAGGAAATGAACAGACTGAACCTAGAAATATTAGGAAAACGCGAAATGCGCTGTTTTGTTCCCGGTAAAACATTGGTCATGGATAATATGATATATTACTCCGGAAATGACACCAGAGATCATCTACACGGCGTTGGGATAATTATCTCCAGGACAATCCAAACAGCTGTTGTAGATTTTGTTCCCTTTTCAGAACAAACTCGCCAGTGAATACTAATATAGTGCAAGTGAATGCTCGAACTGCACATAAATCAGAAGGTGAAATAAAATATTTTTATGAACAACAAACAACTATTACAATACACAAGGAAGGAAGAAATTACAATAATAATGGGCGATTTAAATGCAAAGATAGGAAAAGGCCGAGTGGACAATATGATTATGGTTTAGGAACAAAAAATGTTTCGATTACCACCCCATAGACTGTATATCTGATGGTCACCACAGGATAATAAACAAAATTACATTAGAAACCAGATCGACTTTATTCTACTATGCCATTACATTTGCCGTGAGCTAATGACCAGATTCCACAACAGAGGAGATAAGACTCCACACTGCAGACAGCATCTGCGTCTGTCTACCTGTGTTGATATGGCGTCCCACAATAATGTTGCGTATATATCACGGGTCCTCAGCATGAAGTCTATCCATCTGCAGCTTGTTTGATCTATTCCTTTTAGAGGAAATACGTAGTTATTTCCTTCCTAGATAAAGGTACATTTTAAAAGCTTCGATGCTTTTCTAGTGAGGATAGTTCAGCTCTCACAGCCGAAGAGACGACAACTTAATATAATTTTAATATTTTTTTTATGAATATAGAAATTTCTGTTAAAAACTTGTTTTAATTTAAATATGAACAGACGGGTATTTTCCACGTTTTCCTGTTTTTACTTTTTTTTATCCATCATTTAATATTCTGTATCTTGTTTAATTTCCTGATTAATAGTTTTTTTTGCTAAAAAACGAGGACATAAATGTAAAGAAACTAAGTGACTTACATCACTGAATAGAAAGCCGAAAGCTGAATAGAAAGATAATGATAATTTTCTTAGTTATTTTATTCGTGTCCGTTTTATGTGGTATGCGATTTATTTATATTAACATAGTTTTAATATTATGTTAAATTAATTTTATACCTGTTCTTTGGAACTAAAGAAAGAACCTACATTGGTCTTTTATAATTTGTACCATACTCTTTAATCCTAACATTATTAAATCGAAATTAATCGGTATTTAAAGTAAAACTTAATACTTTTATCTTAACCGACTAAACATAATTCCACGAAAACTAATATGCATAAAAAATGACCATGCCTAATGGCGAACTTATTTGAAATACTTTTAAGGCGTGTCAACCTTCTTAGAAAAACCTATCCGACCAGTAATCTAAACAGCGGAGGAATAACATTATTTTAACAGATGAGTTCATATTTTAATATTTAGAGACCGTGTAGATATTAAAAAGTAAACTAAAGTGAAAATAACAATGCATAGTGCTGGAAGTAAGATTGTATTTTTTTCAACTTTGTTGTAAGTATTAATGTGAAATATAAATAGGCTTGCGAACTAAGCGATAAAGTCGACAAACCGCATTGGTGCAATTATTAATGAATAAAATAATGTAAGCTTTGAGCAAAAAAGAAATAGTGGTGTGTCCATTTCAATATGTAGAAGGGGCATTTGACGACACTAAAAATTGAAAACATTGAAATTAATAAATGTTGCAGAAAGCAGATTCTTTGAGGTAGAGAATGATATCTTAGAGCAAATGAGTAAAAGATGATTTATCTAACATAAGTCTTCTAGATACCTATACTAAACTTCTTGAAGGGAATAGGGCACGTAAGTTAAATTAATCAATTACTGAGAGACCAGCAGAGAAGGCAAGACAAAGGACAATCAATATATCTAATAGGTCTCAGTGTGACTTTACCTTCAAAAGTAGTTGCAGTAACAGTAAGTTTATATCTGTGTAGTGCTGCCAAGGTTGCCTTCTAATTTGCTTTGACCTGAGATACATAGGATATTAGGTAATTTGTTTTTTCTTCAACCAATTTATAACAGACCAGCTACGGCCAGATGCCTAGCAAAAGTTCAATAGATGAAAATAAAAACTTAAAAATTCACCTACACCTCAGAAACAAACCCAAACACACATCAATATAACAACAGCTGTCCCCAGAAACAACACAGCCGTAAAAATTGCGTCAATAGACTGGAATGCTTAGATTCAATGCTTAGACTCAGTTGGTGTGGACACGTATGACATTAGACATTAGATTGCTTAAAAATCTTTACTACAATCAGACCGCTTTTTGAAACAGTGTTAAATAATCGCCGCGAAGGTGTTAAGATCAGTGGTGAAATTATTAACAACATCAGATACGCCGATGACACCGCAATAATGGCAGAGAGTCTAGAAGATCTTCAAACCCTGTTGAATGCTGTAAACAACGAATGCACTGAAAAGGGCTTAACAATCAACGCAAGAAAAAAACAAAATGGATGGTCGTCGGAAAAATTAATATCGAAGACTCAGTACTAAGATTAGATAACAAAATCCTGGAAAGGGTGGAACACTTTAGATATCTGGGTAGCTGGATTGACTGCAGGGTTGAAAGTGACGAGGAAATTTCGACCAGAATAGAACTCGCACGGAAAAACTTTATTAACTGGCGTTCTGTATTATGCAGTAGAAGTCTGTCGTTGACCACACGTCTAAGAGTATTGAAGTGCTACGTCTGGTCCACTTTGTTCTATGGATGTGAAACCTGGACAACAAAAATAAAAAATCTTAACAAATTAGAAGCGTTTGAGTTATGGTGTTACCGTCGCATGCTCAGAATCCCGTGGACAGCACACATATCTAATGAATGCGTGCTAGAAACCCGTGCGTAGAATGCGTGCACAAAGAGCGAGAATTGATCAACATCATCAAAATGAGAAAGGTCCAATACTTCGGTCGTATAATGAGAGGACCTAAATATCGCTTACTCCGGTTAATCACTCAGGGCAAAATCGAAGGATAACGTTGGGTCGGAAGAAAACAACTGTCCTGGCTGCGTAACATTAGACAATGGACAGGTCGAACGGTCGAGGAACTGTTTCATCTAGCTGCCGACCGAGAATCATTTCATCAGCTTGTCAATATGACGATAGCCAACGCTTGAATACAAGCACGACACACAAAGAAGAAGAAGACTGGAAAACATTTCGAAATAAAGTAAAAAATTAATGGACGCTGCTGAGAAATGCAAACACACACTCTCTCTCTCTCCCTTCAGTGCTGGCCCGCGGAGGGGGTGTAATGGTCATCGTAATGTGATCATCTGTTTCTTGTCATTTCTTTTATCTTCGGCCTTCTACCTTTCCTTGGATAATAAGTCTTTCCATGTTTTCTGTGTCTGATCTCATAACATGTTCAAAATAGTTTAATTGTTGGAGATGGACTTTGCTGGAGAAAAGTTTGATGACCTTCAGCTGCCATAGAAAAAAGATATCGGATGATCAGGAAAACAATGAGCAGCTGTATGTGCAATTGAACAACGGACAACAAACTTAACAAAACAAAAATAAACAGGTTTCAATATAAGTATTACTAAAATGAAGTTTCTTTCAGCTACAAAATTTAAAATCAAATTCAAATACATTCAATCATATCAATTTACAAGATCATAATAAAAATATTAAATTCTTCTAGGTTTAATCACGCGCAGGTATGACAAATAATGAAGTGGCAGTGCAAAGAAAGTATACAATGTGTGAAAAATAAATTACGAACTAGCAATAAAAGTTATCAAGACAAAAAAGGAGAAGAAATTATGATACTACCTTGTGTTGCTAATTAAAATGCCCTGATCGACCCCTGGGCGAGAAGTGTGTAATCCCTGTTGTGTTAAATCCTTTTTTCTAAAATAATAATATAATAAATGCTTCTGGCTGTGTGGGAATCGGCCCTAACACCAAAAAAACAATATTCAAGTTTTTTGTCTTGGAGTAACACTTGATAATTCACCCAACTTTTCAGCACTATACTTTTTATCGCCGTCCAAAAAATATTTATGGGTCACAAGATATATTATGTTTACATATTTTGTCATCGTAAAAAAATAACATAGAATGTTAACAAAGCGAAGATATCACAAAGTGGGTTTTATCTTAAATATGGTGACGTCGATAAAAAAATGTTAATGATTAATTTATCTAACACTTTGACACGAGGAATGTGAACACAAGATTTTCAGCAGGTCATATTTTCTAGATGATACATCAGACGCATTCTACAAGGAGATAGAGAGGATGAGAGACTCTCAAGATATATTTCAAGCCATAAATAGTCAAGGATAATGTTCTGATTATGTATGTTACATTTTTTGAGTATTATTTATTTATGAAAGGATTGATTCCATAACTAGAAATAATATGTTAACCCCTTACTGCATGACTTTTTTATTTTTTATAAAAAAATGTATGATTACAAACTTGACTTCAAGATTACGGCAATAATATAAAAAAAATCCTACTTGGTTGGACCACCATGCATTAAAACAAGATCAATAGGTAAAATTAATAAAAAAATGACGTTTAATACTTTCTAATTATAATTATTCAGTGTAAAAGTTGTAAAAACAATTTCTATCTTTGTTTAAGCAAGGAGAAACATTACACTTCTCGCATTTTATGAAGCTTTTTAAACCACAGGGATATTTGCATCTTTGCCTATTACTACACCATAATGGAAGATGACCATATTCATCTGTTCGTACATCTTGCATTGCAATATCGGTTGCTGGACCCCTTCTTTTCTTGTTTTGTAAATTTTCCATAGCTCCACACGGATGACCCCTTTTTGTAGTAATACCAGCTTTATTAACTTTGCATAGACACTCTGCTACTGTCATTTTGAAATCTACCAGAGCTAAATTATTATTGTCATTGTCACTTCTTCTCCAAAGAATCCACGCATTGATAGTCATCAAATCAATAATATGGAAAATATACGCATGTACCATTTTTTCTATCTGAGTTTGATCCTATAATATCCCAACGTTGAATCCAGGAGATCTACTCCCCCCATATACTTATTGTAGATCGTTAGAGCTTTTGGAAATGCAACTATTATGTGTGTCTTATCCTCTTTCGAAAACCGTTTAACTTCAACTGTTGGCACACTCCCAGCATATGTTGATAAAAGTTTTACTAATTTGTTGCCATACCATGTAACAACAGATATTTGTGTACCATCAATTGTGGCGACTTTCTCTACCATAGCTCCTCGGCCATTCTTTTTTAATTCAGCCTTTTTTTGCATATAACTGTTTGGCACTCTGTTTATTCTAACTGTTCCTGGTGGTAACATACTCTGTTACGCTAGATAAATTTCCAATGGGACGCTGCTGAACCATTATCAAAGAATATTTTGTGATTTAGTGAATTTTGAATAAGTATTGGTACTGTTTGTGTTAGCTGAAGAACCAGATTTAAACTTACCCCTAAATCAGGAAAACCATCGGGTATAACAGTTTGGCTTCCTACTAAGAACAAACGCCTTATATCCCCATCTGTGGGTTTTTTTGCGGATTATATTGTTTTATAGACAAACGCGCCTTTGTTGGAATTATCTACTCATCTATGGCTAAAAATTCCATAGCAAATATAACTCCAGAGAAATAAAATCACCTTTAGTTTATCGACTTATAATTAACTATTTTTAGAGTAAAGAAGTTCAAAACGACCGTAGCTGACTATACAATATCAAATAATTCTTTCTTTATCACACGTAAAAGAGAAAACCGTATTTATAAGAAAAATGCCCGATTTCGGCGTAGAGAAATATTTTATATGTGAATTGAGAGTGTTAAAATGCCCTTGCCTCAAGGGCGGTGTGTGAGAACGAACTGGTAAAATACTACTCGATGCGTAAAAGTGAAGATTACGCCTCTTCTATTTAGGTGTGAAAACTATTTAAGAGGCTTTGGCGCCAATAAGTCGGCTATCCCGAGCAAACTTGATATTAGTGAATATTTTACTTATTCTACACTAAGAAAAGTGTAAAGAACTATATTTTTATTTTATATTTTAAAATGATATGTTCATTTCTGGAACATAGACTGCCCGCGTTGAAGTATTTACTTCAAAACGAAAGAAAGAGTGATTTGAGAAAGTAAGCAAACTTAACTTAAATGTAATTTAAGAAATAACTATTCCTAAACTAGAGTAATACATATAAATGTGACAAAATTTAAAATTTTAATTTTCTACTTTGTCCACAGGAAGAGGACAGAGTTTTGTAATGGGTCTGTTAAAATATCCATCTCTAGTCTTTATTTTAACACTACGGACCTTATCGTCCTTACCAGTAAACAATTCAATAATTCTTGCCAATGGCCATTGTAGGGGTGGAACTTTATCTTCCTTATTTTCAAGACAAGGAAATACTCGAAAAAAGTGTGCCTTTTGCAAAAGTTTTATTATTAAATTTTCAGCATTTTTTAATTCTGAAACAGAGAAGGGTCCAACATATTTTTCATTTGGAAACTTGAAATTGTGAATGTACCTGAGAATAAGTGTGATACTGCGTTGTAGCTTTGAGAAGTTTGAAAATTTGAGAGATAAATTTTCAATGAAACTTATTGGGCTTTCTTGTGCTAGATGAACTATTTTCTTTTCCTCGGGTATTTTACTTACATTTGGTTTTGAATCATAAGAAGTTAAATCTAAGTCATAATTAAGTAGAAATGAGGGACCTTGAAACCAAATTTTTGAGTTTAGAAGTTCAGGAGCAGACATGCCTCTTGACGCAATATCTGCGGGGTTTTGTTTTGACTTTATATATCGCCACTTAAATTGTGGGTTTCCTTGTATTTCAGAAACTCTATTTGCAACAAACTGTGACCATCTCGAGCTATGTGAGCCTAACCAAGCAAGTACGATTTCTGAGTCCGTCCAGCAGTTTATTGAGTCTATTTGAGTTAATTTATTATTTAGAATTTCAACTATTCTTTTAGTGAGTTTGCTGCATAAAACAGCACCCATAAGTTCTAACTTGGGTAAAGTTAATGTTTTTATTGGAGCTACCCTACTTTTAGAGGTGATGAGTGTGGAAGAGACATTTCTTGAGCTATAAGTAACTCTAATATATATGCAGCTGGCGTATGCCTTTTCACTAGCGTCGGAAAATCCGTGTATTTGTATACTACATATATAATTTTCAATAAAAAAAGGTCTGTGAATTTTTAAATGTTTTAGTGCTGAAATATGTTTGAGAAAATTTAACCATTCATTTAAGAGTGTAGAGTCTAAACTTTCATTCCACTGAATTTTTGAAAGCCAAATTTTTTGCATTATTATTTTTGCAGTTACTATTACTGGATTAATTAATCCCTTGGGGTCGAAAAAACTTGCGATTATCGAGAGCACTTGTCTCTTAGTGTAGGAATCTTTTATTTCGATTTCTGGTACTGAAATAGAGAAACTATCTAATTTAGAGTCCCAACAAAGACCTAAGATTTTATTGGAATGATTTTCTGAATATATAACATACGTAGAGTCAGTTGAAAATTGTGAAATATTTTCTAAAAATTGTGGTGAATTTGAACACCATTTGTGAAGAGATATGCCTGCCTTTTGTAGCAGTGCAGTGATTTGCTCATGCCGCAAGTGTGAGTGTTTCAATACTATTTGTACCATATAATATGTCATCAATATAGCAAAAATTAATGAGAATATCATAAGCGAGAGGATATTCTTCCTTATGCATGTTTGCGAGTTCAATTAAACATCGTGTGCTAAGGAAGGTAGCTGGTTTCGTTCCATAGGTAACCGTTTCCAATTGTATACATTTTAACGGCTCCGAGGGAGAGTTGCGCCACAAAATATTTAATAGCAAAGTTTGGTTGGGGTTAATTCTGATTTGTCTAAACATCTTTTTTATATCAGATGTGAACACATACTTAAAGAGTCTAAAATTGACTAAAGTGTCAAATAGTTCTGGTTGTGTGGTATAACCCTTTAACATAATATCATTAAGGCTAAAACCAGAAGTGGTTTTCATGGATGCGTCAAAAACTACGCGCAAACGAGTTGTGAGAGAAGTGTCTTTTTCTACACTGTGGTGAGGCAAGAAATATTTGTTTTCTGAGTGTACATTCTGCAGAGACAACGGAACATATTTTGCATGTCCTAATTCAACATACTCGTCTATAAAAGATTTATATTGTTTGTAAAGAGAATCATTTTTTGAGAATTTGTTCTCCAAATTTAGAAATCGCCTTCGCGCCATTTGGAAAGAGTCGCCCAATTTATTATTTTCATTAGGCGTGCATAGGGGTAAATCTACTTGGAACTGTCCATTCGGTAGGATTTTAGGATTTGTGTTGTGGATTTAAATATTTTCTCAGCCTTTTCATCATCAGGACTTAAACGCTTTATTTCGGGAACTTCTTCAATGTCCCAAAACCTTTGAAGAAGATTATTTATATTTTCTTCTTCAGTGTGAGATTGAACAAATAAAGAAATATGATTCGAGTGTGAATAGTTACAGTTTGAGTGAGAGTGCATCTTTTTCTTAGATGAAACTTGTGGAGATAAGTTACCGAACATGACATATCCTAAATGAGTGTTTTGAAGCACTGGAAGACCTGCTCCAATATGAATTAAACCATCCTTTAATAGATCACAGTAAATTTCTGCACCTAATAAGAGATCGATTCTCCCTGGGGAGGAGTAAGAGGGATCACTGAGCTTTATGCCAGCTGGTATTTTTATTTTGCTACGATCTAGAGGTACCTGAGGTATTTTACACGTAATATTATCCAAAACTGCACATGATACTTCAAATTTCATATCATTGTTTTTATATGGGAAAAATTCAATGTTTACCATTTCATTTGAGATGGAACAATTTTGAGAGATTGTGGAAATTTGTAATCTTTTATTAGTGGTAGAGTAATTTAGTTTATTTACTAAATCTTTTGTTGCAAAACTCGATTGAGATCTATTATCGAGAAGACATCTTGCGTGTACAGGTTGTCCACTTTTAGAGTAAATTATTACCAGCGCTGTGGCTAGCAAAACTTCGTTTTTTGGATTGAAAGTGGAGAGAGAAGAGATGCAAGATGAATTTTGACTTTGTGTGTCTGAGAGTAGACAATATTCATTTGTCTGAGTGCTTAAGTGAGTAGAAGTGTTTGGTGATTCATTACATGAATGTGGAGAATTAATTCTTTGAGTAACTTGAGCATTATTACTCCTTTGAGGAGCATGAAAATGTCTTTGAGAGATATGTGGTGCACTATGGCGAGTTTGTGAATCACCCTGTATACTTGCGGAGGATTGAGAGGTTTTTGGTGCATTAAAGCGTGATTGTTGCCTATTGGCGTGACTTTGATTACCATCATGTGAATTTGAAGCACTTTGATTGCTTCGAGTGGGAGAAAATAAATTATTTTCATGAGTATGAGAAAAATTATTTTCTTCATGCAGAAGTGTATTGTGCTTTTTATTGCAAATTTTACATGTGTATTTAGAGATGCATTTATCAGTAAAATGCTTAGTGCCAAAACAGTTTCTGCAAAGCTGTGCTTGCTTTACAAAATTAAACCTTTCTCGAGAATTTGTGTCGTTACATTGATATATTTTATGACCAGTTTGTTTACAAAATATGCAATTTTCATAGCTAGATTTATTATTATTTATAGTGGAAATATGAGCAGTTTTTTGAGTGACTTTATTATTAAACTTTGACTGAGTTTCAGTGTAATTAAGTTTCTCTAAAACATCACATCTTTTTTCTAAAAATTCAAAAAATTGTTTGAGTGTTGAAACATTCTTAGAACCTACTTCATATTCAAAAGCCTTGTGAGAAGCAAAATCTATTTTTTCTAAAAATATTTCTATTAAAAGGAGGTCCCAATGTTCAATTGGAACTTCGAGATTACTAAGAGCTTGAAGCGTTTGCTTCGTGTGTACAAGAAAATCTCTTAGTACCTGAGGAGTGCATTTAACTAGAGATTGAGACTTTAACAGCTTTTTTATAAGAGTACTAATCACTCGTGATTTGTCATCATATCTTTCTTTTAGGGTTTTTATAGCGATAGCAAAATTTGTATCTACTACTTCGATACTGCTAATTAAGTTTAAAGGTTCTCCTTTGAGGAAAGATTTTAAATATATAAACTTTTGTACATTATTTAAACTTGAATTGTTTGTGATCAGAGTTTCAAATAGTTGAAAGAATTCATTGAATTCTGAGAAATTTCCGGTAAAGGTTTTCATGCTAATTTCAGGCAACCTCGCACTGGAAACAGCATTATTATTTGAGCTAGGTGCTTTATTTTCTGTTAAATTTAATTCTATTATTTTTCTTTGCAAACCTTTGAGTGTGTTAAAGTATTTTTCTTCAACATTTGCTCGATCAGCTGATTGTTGGTCGCTGTCATCAGTCTGTTCGATTTCTAATTGAATTTGTTCATATTGTGTGAAAAAATTAAAAGTTTTTCTTTCCTATTTTCAAAATCAAGTATTTCGTTTTCTGTGTCTTTATTGGCTATAAACCATTCTGAGATACGTGTAATTGAGGCTTTAAGTGATTTGCGCTTTTTCTTTAAAGCTTCCATATTTTATTTAAAAGTGTATTTATTTGCAAATATATGCTGAGCGAGAAATAAGAGTGAATGATTTTGTTTAGTGTAAATGTCTTTTTCAACTAAGACGCGATTTTAATTTTAATAGAGTATTTTTACTAGAGTGATAAATAAATATTTTTCGTGAGAGCGGGCTGTGAGACAATCTGTATAATAAACAATTGTCAGCTATCTTTAGCGATATTGAGAAGAAAGATCTGTTGTCAAATCAAAGCCATTAGTTAATATAAATATTAATAAACAAATAAAAGTCGAGACAAATATCTACCAATATAATTTATGTGCATGCAGTAGCTATAGAAAATATAGAAAGAGTTTTAACCTCACCAAATGTTTTTCAAGTATCCAATTTAATTACCGCTGTCGCTTACCAACACATAACGCACTTTTCACAAAACACACGTGTCTAATCTTGAACGAAGGTCAACTTGTGCAATCTTTCTTCTAAGGACGAGAAACCATTATTCTTTCTTCCTGTTGCTCTCCGGCGTGTTTAATCCTTTTCTTTTTTCAGTCCTGTTTCATCAAATAATCTGTGCTCGATAGGACCACGAAATGTGGGGGCCTTATAACTGGCTCCCTATATTCGAGGGTTGGAAATCTTTTGATTCCAAGCGTTACTTCAAAGGACTTGTGAGTGCATGTATCTCCATAGGTTTGGTTCTTCAGTGACCGTTGAAGGATAAGGATTGTTAATGTGAGCAAATATAACTCCAGAGAAATAAAATCACCTTTAGTTTATCGACTTATAATTAACTATTTTTAGAGTAAAGAAGTTCAAAACGACCGTAGCTGACTACACAATATCAAATAATTCTTTCTTTATCACACGTAAAAGAGAAAAACGTATTTATGAGAAAAATGCCCGATTTCGGCTAGAGAAATATTTTATACGTGAATTGAGAGTGTTAAAATGCACTTGCCTCAAGGGCGGTGTGTGAGAACGAACTGGTAAAATACTACTCGATGCGTAAAAGTGAAGATTACGCCTCTTCTATTTAGGTGTGAAAACTATTTAAGAGGCTGTGGCGCCAATAAGTCGGCTATCCCGAGCAAACTTGATATTAGTGAATATTTTACTTATTCTACACTAAGAAAAGTGTAAAGAACTATATTTTTATTTTATATTTTAAAATGATATGTTCATTTCTGGAACACAAATGTTCATAAAAGTTCACTTTGTTGCGTTGAGATGGCGCTTTATTACCGGTTATACGAAATATGTGCTCTATATGGACATGTCATGCATAAATACTTATACTAATAAAATAAGATTCGGTTAGGTATATAAACTATTGTGCCATATATGACCCACTATGCGGTAAAGGGTTAATACAATAATTCTAGTGAATGAAATGCAATTTAAACAAAAAAGGCATTATTTCTAAAGCAATTGATAATCTTAATGATATAAATACTGAAAAATGTATACAACTTCTTCTTCTTCTTCTTCTTCAGTGCCTTATCCGGTCCGGATGTTGGCGATCATCAAGGCTATCATGGTTTTGTTGACTGCTCTGCGAAACAGCTCCGCTGAGGTCATCCCAAACCATTGTCGGAGATTTTTCAACCACGAGATACGACGGCGTCCCGGTCCTCTTCTGCCAAATACTTTACCCTGCATAACAAGTTGAAGAATTCGATATTTTTCTTCGTTCCGCATCACGTGGCCGAGGTACTCAAGCTTGCGTTGTTTAATTAAATGAAGCACTTCTTTTTCTTTTGTCATGCGCTGTAGGACCTCAACGTTGGTGACATGGTCCACATAAGATATTTTTAGTATCCTTCTGTATATCCACATCTCGAAGGCTTCGATTCGTTTTTCAGTGGCTTGCGTCAGTGTCCAGGCTTCAACTCCATACAGTAACACTGGAAGAACGTAGCACCTCACTATTCGCATCTTGGTTCCCAAACTGAGATCACTGCAGCACAGCAAGGATCTCAACTTAATAAATGTAGACCGTGCCATTTCAATTCTGGATCTAATCTCTTGAGCGTAGTCCCATTGTACGTTGAGGGTAGTTCCGAGGTAAGTGAATCTGTCGATTCTCTGGATCTCTTCGCTACCTGCCATTAGTGCCCCGGGATCTAAATTTGTACGGCTGACAACCATGAATTTAGTTTTCTTAATATTAAGGTTCAGTCCGTATGTTACGCTCACAGTTCGCACTCGGTCTAGTAAGGCCTGCAGATCGTTTAGGCTGGTTGCTAGTAACACAGTGTCATCGGCGTAGCGGATATTATTGATGTATTCACCGTTCACTCGGATTCCCATGTCTAGGTTTGTGAGGGCTTCATTAAAAATCTCCTCAGAGTATATATTGAAAAGAGTCGGCGATAGCACACATCCTTGTCTTACTCCTCGCATGATCTTCACTTGGTCGGTCAGCTGGTCTTCGACCTTGACTTGAGCACGTTGGTTCCAGTATAAATTCATGATGATCCGAATGTCCTTCTCATCCAATCCAACTCTTTGTAGTGCGGTGACCATCTTCTGGTGCTGACAACGGTCAAATGCCTTGGCGTAGTCAATAAAACAAATATAGACATCACAACTGACATCGCGGCATCTCTGAAGTAGGACTTGTAAGGTGAAAAGTGCTTCACGTGTACCCATAGAATTGCGGAATCCGAATTGCATTTCACCGACATTTTCTTCGCATTTCTTGTAAATTCTGGCATGTATGATTTTAAGAAAAATTTTAAGTGCATGACTCATAAGACTGATAGTTCGGAAATCTTCGCACGTTTTCGCAGATCGTTTTTTTGGTAGCGTTACAAATGTTGACAATAGCCATTCCTCTGGGATATTACCTGAATCGTATATGGCGTTGAACAGTTCAGTTAACTCCTTCGTGCTCACTTCACTCATCACCTTAATAAGTTCAACGGGTATTTCGTCCGGACCTGTAGCCTTACCATTCTTAGACTGTTGTAAAGCAGCCTTTACCTCGCTTTCTAGAATTGACGGCCCTGTCATGCAATTTATTTCCGGAAGGTTGCCGCGGTCGTCCCAGAAAAGTTCTTCGATATATATTTTCCAGGTAACCAACTTCTCATTCACTGTCGTCGCCAGATTACCGTCTTTATTTATGAGGAGGTGTGTGTTTCTCCTCTTGTATTGACCAGTGGCTTCACGAATCCTTCGGTGGATATTTATATGATCGTGTTTCTCTTGGTGGACCACCTACAACTAGGTGGTATATTTCTAGAACATTATGGCACTTTGATACTGATCTAAACATTACAGATTTATTTTCTGATATCATGGAGTATTGACGTATTTGTCCCTAAGATTCATCAACCAAATAAGTTAGATTCTTAGCACCCTCTGCCCTCCTCGTTTGATCCCGAAAGCTATCCAGTTCAGGGCCATTTGGGCCTATTGAGAATGAGGGTCAGTCATGATCTGAATGTGATTTTTATTTGACTCCAATAATACACCATATATTGGCGGATTTAGACGACTTATGTCTTCGTGGACATAGGAGGTAGAATTCGTTGGTAGAGCTGGCTGACTTTTTAAATCAGCTGTGACCCATTCGTCAGCATCAGTTAGGCATTTACCGCAGATTTTAATGGTTTGACCAGCAAAAGAACAACCCCTTCGATACCTATACCAACGTTTAATCTCCTTAAACGTTTTTACTCATATATGTATATTATTATAAACAGAAACAGTTTTTTATATTCCAATCACGCATTAGAACATTACTTTCCTTATAAACGAAATAATAAAATTATATTGAGCCGAACATAGTCTGCATATCTGTCAGAAACTCGTAAACATAAAATTATTGTTTGACTTGAATCTGTCGTCATACCGATTGGAAACAGATCTCTTGTAAATATGTTCGCTTTTAAAGTTTGACGAAATATAAATGCACCTATTTTTAGAATTATGATGCCTTTATATACATCAGAAATATACCAGGCAGCATAGCAATTTATCGAGTATTTTTAGAAATTTATGATAAATGCAAACATCTAATAATTTCAGATCGATTATTGATTTATGGTAGGAAGTAAATGTTTTGAGAGAATAAATGTGCTAATTCTATTTTTGAATTTACCCTGATTATTTGTATAAAAATAAATAGCCCGTACAAATAATTTACGTGATCAAAATAAATTATATAATATAGGTTAAGAAGATAATGTACCTAAAATCTACATATTTGTTTATGTAATACGGTAGCAGAATTATTTTCCAGAATATTAAGTAGTCTATACCTGGATGTGTTTCGATTTGTTATACTTTAACTTTTTTCTCATACATTATAGACCTATAGTTACAACAAAAAAAGAACGTAACTGATATGCCTAAATAAAAAAGATTTGTAACCGGCTCAATGGAGGCGCTGCAATTGAAACCTAGATTGTTTTTTTTTATTTTTGTTATACCGTTTTACTTTTACATTACACAATTTTTTTCACTAAATTAAAAAGAAAATAATCATAAGAAATCCATAGGTAGATTCAGTGGCGCACCCAGAATTTGTCTTAGGGGGGGGGGGTTTGAAATTTTTTTATGCTACCTCCATGTTGAGTCTCTACAATTTGGGTTTTAGTTTAATTTTAAGTACTAAAGATAGCAGTTCCAAAGATTCAGGTATCTATTATCCTGCCTACCAACTAAAACCTCCATCTGTTACTTATGCGCAGTTAACTGTCGCACGTACCGTACTCCGAAAGTGGGGTGGCCACTGTAAGGCTGACGACATTTTTGGAACATTCCCTTCTCTTATATAGATCTTATCTATTGTTCTGAAGCTATTTTCTTGTGGAATTTTAAAGTAATTACTATTTTAATGGGAATAAGCCACAATTGAAGGTTAAAATAAGGTTATTGAAAACCACATTGAGAAAATGTGGTGATCCCACCATAAGGAGTTCAGACATCCTACAATTTTACGTCCCTGATTAATTCGTGTTTAATTTCGGTTTCTCCCAAGCCGTTCTTAGCAATGAGTGGATCTAAATATTTAAATTTTTTCACTTGTTTGATTTCCACGTCCTCGTCTATCAACACTTCAAACCTTGCATCCAAACTGATAATTAAGTAAATATTCTGTTTTCTTCATGCTGACTTGTAACCCCCATTTTAAATATTCTCTCTATAGACGCTTTATCATAAATTCTAGATTATAAGAATCTTGAGCTAGGATGACTTGGTCATCCGCAAAGTTCAGGGAGAACAGTACGTCATTTCCTATGGGGATTCCCATTCCCTGGCAGTGGTTTTTCCAATTTTGGAGAGCTGCCTCAATATATAAATTAAACAGTAAGGGTGACATACTGCATCCTTGTTTTAGTCCTTTATTTACTTTTATTGGCCCTGATAGTCTATATCCGATTTTTAGGTAAGTATACTTCGAGGTAACTCGACATTACTACATACCTTTTAGGAATAATCACAGAAGTATAATCCCTGTATACTTCTGTGATTATTCCTAAAAGGTATGGAGTAATGTCGAGTTGTTGTTAAGCTTGCCACAATTTAAGTCTTGGAACTGTATTATACGCCTTTTCTAGGTCGATGAAGGCTAGATGTACTTCTGTACCAACCACCAAAATAGTAATTAGATCTTATCTCTGTCATTAGCCCGGTTGGTGTTTCCCTTCTTCTTCTTTCTTTTTAATGACTGTTTGAATGTAATTGTGAACACTATTCCATGCCTCCGTCATCTTCGCGATCATCCCTTACAGTCACAGGGTTCATACCTATTTCTTTATACATTCTGTTTCTCTCCACTGTACATCTATTACACTCCAGCATTGTGTGAGTAACCATGTCGGAATATTCGCAGTATAGGCATTTATCTGTATCTGTCTTTCTGAACCTATGAAGATACGCCATAAAACAGACAATCTACCCAGTCCCTTAGGCTCGGGATCAGCATATTTGTCCACTGAGCAACATCTTCCTTGTTGTTCCACATTTCTTGCCATTTTTCCATTGATCTTTCCCTTTCTTTTTTTTTTATAACTGTTGTCAAATGCTTTCTTCTCCCATAGAGATGTCTCTTTTCTTTTCTACTGCTAACACATGCAGAGGAACACAACCCGTGATAGTCCACAAGGCCGCCGCAGATACAGTCCTGTAGGCGCATGCTACTCGCAACAGACTCGTTCTGTCTAATTTTTTATAAGCCTAATATTAGGTATCTATATCTAAATATAATGAAAAATATTATTAATTATTGCGTATTTATACAATAATTATTGTCTTCTACATATTTAAAGTGGTAATTTAATTACTCAATCAGCGTTTTGGATTTTTTGTATTGTGTGTGAAAGACAAGTTACATTTTCCTACTATTCTTTATATATTATTTACTTTATACGACCTTGGGGGGGGGGGGGTTTAAACCCCAAAACCCCCCCCCCCCGGGTGCGCCACAGGGTAGATTTTCGTTCGAACCTACGAATAGTAAACATATCAGCAATTAGCGATAATTGATAGTAATATTAGCTTGTTAGTTTGGACAAAATAAGGAATTTTTTTTGTTCAAATGTAGAATTTTGTTTATATCTAAAATTTAAACAAAGGTGCGGTGCAGTGTAAAAGTGTTACTTCTTCTGAACTAAAAACTGTACGTTTGATTTTCCTATTTCATCTATAACAAATCAGGGCTAAACAACTATTTTGCCGATTTGGCGTGAGGTTAATCATCAGTCCTTCCGGTAATGATCCATTATAAGCAGCAAGGCCGTGGCCGTATTCAGGTTACTTAGCCCAAGCATGGAAATGGATTCAACAGCGGGATCTTCCACCATGCAAAGTTCTGGCAATCTACTCGTAAACCAGCCATCAAAATTATATTCTACAGGTATTAATCAACCTACAAATAAATTTCCAAACAAAAAACAAGCAATACTACTTCACTCACTCCCAAACTCTAATATTGAAGTTTACCTTATAGCAGTAACTAGTAAAGTGGATCCCAGAAAAATACAATCTATTTTGAAAATTATAAACGATCGTATTTGTATCTTTCTTACCAGTGAATAGACAGTCGATGAGTTTCTAGCAAACGACAATGGGATTGTAGTAATTATTCAAGAAGGTATTCAATCCCGAAGACTAATAACTCCAAATGAACGATTGATTATCGTAGTATTTCGCACATTATAGAAGAACAACTGAAAAGCTTAGGTATACATCTAATAACTCCAATTGACTTTCTCAGGATAGGGACTTCAAATCCAGCATTCAAGCATGTCTTGAGTTTCCGACGATACACTTTTTAGCGCCAACTAATTTAGACAAATTACCCGATTCTATGTTAATTAACCATAAGGATAACAACTATCGAATTTCGAATTATCGAAAATAATCTGACTCCTTCAAACAACACCCAAAATACTGTTCATTTAAACTCTCTACAGGAAGTATACCAATCAGCTCCCCTTTCGACAATTTCTTCTACATAATCCTCTCCTACTGAGACTGAAACTACAGTACATCAATCAGCTCCTTTGTCGATAAATTCCTCTACACAGTCCTCTCTTACTGAGGCTGAAACGTCTAGAAAAATCATTACCTCTCAATCAAATAAGCATACTCCGATAAATTGAAATAATATCACCCCCCCCCCCCCATAAGAGATAACGAAAATGCCTACGTTGAACCGAAGCCACGAAGCAAAAAACCAAAAACTCAACACGAAAACAACAGAAACCTAGTAGAAGATCTTACCAAATGCACCAGTCAATTCTTGTAAGAAAACTCCAACAATGGATACTTAACACAGGAAGAACTTATTAACTTCTTTGAAAATACTCATGGTTCTTTAGATCCTCTCAGTGTCGCCAGAACTTACTCGGAGGATATCGAGAGATTCCGTAACCGTTTTCATTGAGGACCTGTTTTAAACTAGAGGGCTTAGGAGTTCTACTTGCATCATCGCAAAGGCGTATTGATCTGGAGATAAGGGTATTGATGACTGAGTTAATTTGGGAAAGTGATGATGAGAGTTGGCATGCAAGTAACAATTAGTATGGGTGGGTTTTCGATAAACAGAGTGATAAAAACCTTGAGATTGGTTTTTCTTTACGATAACGTCGAGAAATGGTAGTGGGTTTGAGCATTGATGTGGATAATGCTCGGGTCTCGAATTCTTCCATGAAGATATTCACAATTACTGGAGATAGTGGAGAGCCCATTATGGCACCATTTATTTGTTTGTAGAATTAATTTTGGAAGATGAAATACGTGTTAGACATACAATGTTTAACGAGAGATAAAGTGGTCTTGCTGGATACTGTATTTAGTTTTCAGAATGTTTAGAGTTTCGTATATAGGAATGTTTGTAAAGAGTGAAACGATATCATAATTTACTAGAATGTCTAACGCTGAGATAGGGTATTGTTTAAGTTAAGAAATTCGATGTAATGAAGAAAATTTATTTTTTTGATTGTTACAACCTTGTTCGGAGCAGGTATGCAATTACATTAAATATTAACATTGACAACCTTGCAGATAATACTTGGATAATAAATAAAGTCAACGTCAAATCCATTTCCGAAACAAAAAAAACAAAAAAAAAAAAAAAAAAAAAAAAAAAAACTGAAAACAATTTTTTATATTTTATAAACAAACGATTTGAATAAACATTAATACTGCTCTCCTAGTTTATTGTTTATACCATTTATGCTATTACGTATCTATGGTTTATTTAATGTTACTATATACAGACTAGAACGTAGTATAAACCGAGGAAAATTAGACGTCATGCTTTAGAAAAGTTTTCTAATCAATTACGAATTATATTGATTTCAACACAAATTTAAAACTTGAGCATTATGTCACCGAAGTATTGAATTCATAGTAAGCTACGCACACAAAATGTTTCATATGTGAATATTAAGTTAAATACCCATTAAAATAGCAAAAAAATGGCAAAACCTTTTTATTTATCAAATTATCAATTTTTGATTCATATTGCTTAGCAAGTGGTTTCAGGACCAAATCTAGCCTTTAACATAAGGTCCTGATTTCAGTTTTTAAAAAAAGTTAGTTGAATAATAATTTAACTAGAAATTGGCGAAAACCGGCGAAAAAATGGCGAAATATTCGGAAAGCCGCAGAGTCCAAATTAAAGGTATTGATGTCGACTGATGGCTCAAATAATTTTCAAATAAGTAGCGTCTCTCTAACTCAAAAACGGCCAAAAAACGGTGAACGCGACGGTTCTAATCAGATTTTCGTTTTTTAAATGAAGATAACTCTGGTTCTAAGAGTATAAAATGGTTCATATGAGGTCCAAATTAAAGGTATTGATGTCAGCTATTTACTCAAATACCTTTCAAAAGAATAGCGCATCTCTTACAGTTCAAATCTGAACTGATCCAAACAATCAGTAGTATCAAAAGTAAATCTTCCTGTAGTACTGATGGACTATCCATAAAAATTTTCTTAAATCTCCCAAATAATGTGTTGGAAGTCCTGGTCTCACTAATTAACGATTCCTTTGAAAAAGGTATATTTTCAGAGTGCCTAAAGACAGCCATTATTATTCCTCTTCATAAGGGTGGTGAAAAATCTAATGTCTGCAACTATAGACCTATTGCCTTACTACCGGTCGTATCCAAAATTATTAAGAGACTTATAAAAGCCCGACTTATGTCCTTTCTCGTTGAAAACAACATTTTTTCACAAAGTCAGTTCGGCTTTTTATCTAATAAATGTACCAGCGATGCTATGTTTTCTGTACTACATGAGATCTATCAAGCACTAAACAATAATCTTTATACTGCCACTGTTTTTTGTGACTATGCCAAAGCTTTTGATTGTATAAATCACATTTTGATAAAAAAACTAAATTTCTACGGAATTCGCGGTATTTCTTTGAACTGGTTCCAATCTTACTTGAGGAATAGGAAACAGCTAGTTACAGCAAATGATACTGACTCTAGTCACAAAAGCATTGTATGTAGAGTACCGCAAGGTCCAGTACTGGATCCTCTACTTTTTCTTATCTTTATAAATGACATTACTAACTTAAAAATCGATGGAAAATTTTTATTTTTGCTGATGATACCAGTATTACCTGGAGGAACTCTAATATTACAACTCTTTATGCAACTATAATTTCTATATATATTCAGGGATTCTACAGTATTCACTGCCTTCCCTCGCTCAACCGTTTCCATCTCTCTCTGTTGTCCCATTCTCCATCGTTTAGGCCTCTCTTACTCATGTAAGTCGACTTCGTTCCTCCAGGATTTTCGGGGTTGTCCTCTTTTCCTCCTTCCTATGGGGCTCCATTCAGTTATTCTCTTTATCCATCTTCTGTCACTAGTTCTTCTTACATGTCCATACCACTTTAGTCTTTTTTGTTCTATGTATGTTAGTATGTCTGTTTCTATTGACGTTCTTTGCTTTATTTCGTCATTACTTCTCCTATCCATTCTTGTTACTCTGCAGCATCTTCGCAAGCATTCCATCTCTGTTGCTACTATCTTACTGCTGTTTTTCTTGTTTATGATCCAATTTTCAGCCCCATATGTCATAATACTTCGCACTAATGTTTTATAAATCTGTGTTTTTGTCTTCATATTTAGGTATATATCCCACCATACTGAGTTAAGTTGTCGGATTGCTGTTCTTGTTTGTCCTAATCTTTGTGTAATTTCTTCCTCTGTTGTTGCCTTTTTCGTGATTATAAACCCCAAGTATTTGAATTTATCCTTTCCCTTGATTGTTACGTTGTCATCAATCTGTAGATCTTCTATGTCTTCTTCACTTGTAGATAGGTACTCTGTTTTCGCGAAGTTAATATCTAGGCCAGCCTTGGTATATTCTTCTTGTAGTTTCTTCATCATATAGGGTTTCTTCACCTGAGGTAGTCTTGGTCTTGTGCAATCACTACTTGATCGTCTGCAAAGCTTAACGTAAATAGGTATTCGTTCCGTACCGGTACTCCCATGCCTTCGCATTTTCTTTTCCATGTAGTCAAGGCTTTTTCTAATTATATTTTGAATAGGGTTGGAGATGTGAAACAACCCTGCAGGAGCCTTTTTGTTGTGGTGAAGTCTCCTATGATTCTTGTTCCCATTTTAATGGCCACTTTATTTTCTTTATACAGAGCTTTTGTAGCTTCTATGAGTTCCGTCTGTATTTCTAATTTGTACATTGCCTCCCATAGTTCTGACCTTGGTACAGAGTCATAAGCCGTTCTCAAGTCCACAAATGCGAAATGTATATCTCTATTTTTTGCTTTTTTCATTTCCAACAGTTGTTCCAGTGTGTATATGTGGTCTATGCATGATCTTCCTGACGTGAAGCCTGCCTGATCCTCCCCGATTTTGCCTTTTATTACTTGCTCTATCTTTTCTCGCAGTATCTTCCCATATAATCTTCCTATTGATGATATTACGCTTATTCGTAGTTTTTTTTTAATAAAAAAAAACTATAATTTCTGATCTACTTAAAATAAAAACCTGGTCAGATTCTAATTTACTCTCTTTTAACGTTGATAAGGCAGTAGCATTATACTATTAAGGAGCTCTTCAACCCTTGCTTCTTAATAACAGCCAGATGAGTATCATTGATTCTGTAAAATTTCTTGGTATTTTTATAGACAGCAACCTTAAATGGTCCCTTCATATCGATTTGTTAAGTAAGAAACTAGCCTCAGCCTATTATGCAATAAGATCTGTTTTGAAGGAAATCAATTTATCATCTTCCAAAATAACATATTTTTCTTTGTTCGAGTCTTCATCTTCGATATGGCCTTCCTTTTTGGGGTTCTAGTACAGCTGCCCAATCTGATGATATATTTAAATTACAAAAAAGAGCGATACGGTATCTTTTTGGCTTCAGTATTTGGCTTCAGACCTAATCATGACTACTCCATCAGAAATTCAAGCTTTGATGTGTATTTACCGATTCCGTTCACTGAGTTAGAAAGAAATCTATATTAAATTCGGCAAAAAAATTATACAACCATCTCCCTTTGCAACTTAATTCTACAGCTTCCTTCCTTATGTAAAATTTGACAAAAGCCTATATATCTGAAAGACCATAACGAATAACTAAGAAATTACAGTACGTTTAGGTACCAGCAACTATATATATATATATATATATATATATATATATATATATATATATATATATATATATATATATATATATATATATATATATATATATATATATTTGGGTATCACATGCAGCAACTTAAACTTATTCGTAAAGTAGTTCGTAAGGTTTTATTATGCAATTTGCAATTTAGTTAAATTTTGCAACGGATTGTATATTTTATTATCTTTTATTTTGTTATATTGACAATTTTTGTAATTTTAGTAAATTTTAATTGTTATTGTTATTTTTTTTTATCTTTTGTAATCTTTGTCCATAAAATTGTATAATTTTCAGTGACAATAAAGCATATTTCTATTCTATTCTATTCTAATTACTGACAATCTAACTCATTAAACGGCGAAAAACTGCAAAAAAACGGTTTTTTCGATTTTTAACTGCCTTTTTAAAAAATCTAAAAAATTCTGAAACAGAACTATCCACATTTTTTATTTTTTTATAGGCGCTTAAAATTTCCAAACGCTCATTTTTGTTCAAATATTTTGGTAGAGCACAAAAAATCTTAACAGAAAAAAATTAAAGAAAAAAACCTTTTTTGGGTAGAAATTAATCGAGTAATGGTCAAAAAAACGATTTTTGACATTTTATGGAATTTTGAGGTTATGTATCAATATTTTGTGCTAACATTTTTGGTGAATCTTCATCTTTTGTGATGCTGAATAATACCCATAAGAGTATTGAAGTGCTACGTCTGGTCCACTTTGTTCTATGGATGTGAAACCTGGACAACAAAAATAAAAAATCTCAACAATTTAGAAGTGTTTGAGTTATGGTGTTACCGTCGCATGCTCAGAATCCCGTGGACAGCACACATATCTAACGAACGCGTGCTAGATACCGTGCACAAAGAGCGAGAATTGATCAACATCATCAAAATGAGAAAGGTCCAATACTTCGGTCATATAATGAGAGGACCTAAATATCGCTTACTCCGGTTAATCATTCAGGGCAAAATCGAAGGAAAACGTTGGGACGGAAGAAAACAACTGTCCTGGCTGCGTAACATTAGACAATGGACAGGTCGAACGGTCGAGGAACTGTTTCATCTAGCTGCCGACCGAGAATCATTTCATCAGCTTGTCAATATGACGATAGCCAACGCATGAATACAAGCACGGCACACAAAGAAGAAGAAGTGTTTTCATGTTTTATAAGATACTTTAACAAATCCGGTATTCTATGACTATTTGACTGTATGTGAATTATTAATATAGGAGTTACACAACCTGGCAACAGTGTTATCGTTAAAACTCAATCATCATTTTTCAGAATAGAGTGCCTAGAATTTTGGTATTATATTATAATATCGGTTCGTTCGAGCTCCATATTCAGCAAATTTTTCAAACATCGTAGTATAAAATTCAAATTGTGTCTGCCGATTTAAGTTAAAATTCCCAAATGCACAGGCAATAAAACGCTCAAGAAATGAGTAATCTGCTTTTTCAATTACAATAATTATATGAAGGTAAAGAATCTGATTTTGTACTAGTTCAACTAGAATTATTTAATAGTAAATATATTTTAACTTTAAAGATCTCATCATTTAATAGACCATCAACAAAATTAAGAAAACTTTGTTAGTGCATTTCAATTATCTATCCGGGAGTCTGACATTAAGACACTACCTCGAAGATGCAAAGTCATGTGCCTACCTGAAAATTATTAAATTGCGATGTTATCTACAAAAATTAAGATCCTCATGCGACAAGACCGTCTTCAAATTGTTAATTAACAAATTATAAATCTCTGGGCTTCTAAAGTTAGATTTAAGATAAGTTTTTTTACGTAAGCACTAAATAGCCAGAAGGTCCGATTGATAAGGAATTAAAATAAAAATATGTTTTGTTTTGATTTATGTTTTTTAATCGTATATCTAATATTTGATGATAAATACTCCTAGTGTGGTTTTTATAACATACATGGTATGGCTAAAAATTCGTTTTTAACAGAAAAACAAAAAGAACTCCTTGTTTTCAAAAGTATTTACAATTTAGGCAAATACATACTTTTATTTGAAAACAATGAGACATAAACTGTTTTTGCGTTCTCTCTTTCATTCCCGATCTACTTTTATATCAGTCCTTTCAAAAATTTCAATTTTTCGCGAAAATAATTCTTCCCTATATTTTTTTAACCATTCTTGAAAAAATGTTTAAGAAAGAATATGAAAAACTCTAACGCTTGTGAAAGAATACATCCATGTTACTTTTTAAACATATTGGAAATTTTAAGGAGCCTTATTCAGGACTATGCATATATTTTAACAGCTTATGAATCTTGTTAAAACATTCTTGCTGTTTTTTTCTTATCCAGGAAATACAGTTTTCTTCTTCCTGTTGATGTTCTAATTGCCTTTCGATAACCTGTTACTAAGTGAGGACAGACCTTAAGCTTGCGCCATGCCCTATGTCTTGATTATAACGAATCATGGACATGGACATACTACGTTTGATAAAATATACCATCATATAATACAAGAAACTCTTGGCATGACTGTCTGTTTTACACTAAGTTGTCGTTCCATCGTTTTTGTGGTCTTCCTACTCATCGTCTTCCTATTGGGGAACCGACTCTTACCGTCTTTACAACTCTATTTATTGTCATTCGGCTTATATGATCGTTCTCTTCTAGTCTTTAATTTCTTACCCAGTTCTTGATCTTCTCCAGCTTGTATCTACGTCATATATCTGTACTTCTAGCTCGGTCCCATAGTGTTTTGCCATCAATTTTTCTAAGAATATTCATCTCTACTGTTTCTAACATTATTTTTGTCCTCTCTATGTCAGGTCGTGTTTCTGCCGCGTATGTCATCATTGGTCTGATGATTGATTTGTAAATTCTGTCTTTCATTTCTTTCCCGATATTTTTATTTCACCATATTGTTTCATTCAGGCATCCTGCGGTTCTGTTTGCTCTATCTACTTGATCTTACACTTCTATTTCGAGCTTTCCGTGGCTAGTAAGTATGATGCCTAGATATTTAAACTCCATCACTTGTTCTATTATCTGATCTTCCAGCTCCAATTTACATCTTAGTAAATTTGCTGTTATAACCACGCATTTTGTCTTTTTTTGGGGAAATTAACATGTTAAATTTTCTGGCGGTTACATTAAATTGCTGTAGGCATTCGTTGTAAATCATCTTTACTTTGGGAGAGTAGTATTGCGTCGTCTGCATAGCAGATTATTTTAAGTTGTTTTTATCCCATTTGGTGGTTCTTTTTATGTCTTACTTTTCTTGTTATTTCATCCATGATCAGGTTGAAAAATAGAGGACTCAGGGAACTTATCGATAATAAATAATAATATTTCGTCAAAGTCTACTAACCTTGCCAAAAGGAAAATAACTTTTAACCGAATTAATAGTTGGAAAGATTCAAAAACATCAAACAGTCGAGTGAAGACGATACAAATCACAAAAAAAGTTGTCTGTGGGTGATGCACTTCGAAACGAGATTAGACCAAAAAACGTGTAATCTTGAATTCTGAGTGGTACACTACTCTTTAATTGAGAGATTGTTTAGAATATTCAGTAAAACCAACCAAACAAAACCTGTCATTCTTCATCAAGACACTGCGATTTCTCACAGGTCAACACAAATAAATAACTTTTACTTCTTCTTATTGCACCGTTTGAGTGGATGAACTCCTACACTCCTGCACTGCAGTGAGAGAACCTGCTCTCATCCGTTGGAGCGGGCTGACCTGGTTCACAGATAAGTCCAAAATTGACGAGCGGGAAGGTGCTGGAATATATGGCAGTGGGATCAGATATGAGTCTAGCTAGACTGATAGCTCTCACGCATGTCTTTCGGGTAGAGATCTTTGAGATTCTGGTATGTGCTCAGGAGATAACAGATACGACTTGCTCAGATAGGACCATCCCTATCTTCTCTGGCAATCAAGCAACTCTGGAAGCACCCAAAGTCAGCTCTAAGTTGGATCTTCTAAGCTGGTGCAAGAGAGCACTGGATGATGTTGCGCTGAACAATAGGGATCAATACAGCTTCTTTATTATATTTTTTAATTCTTGTGCGTGCTTGTTATTAGGACGTTATCATCAGCATACCTGATGTTGTTTATGCTACATCCGTTGATCTTAATTCCACCTTGGACCTCGTCTAATGCTTTTCTAAATATAGACTTCGCATACAGATTAAATACATAATAGCGGTTATAAGAGGCAACTCTGTAGCACTACTTATCTGATTCACATATCTTCGGATGTGTGATTTATTTCCATTGTTACCGTTTGGTGCCAATATAGTTCTGAGATAATTCGCAAGTCTTATTCGCCAACTCTGAGTTGTTCTCAGTTCACCTTCGTTGCAGTCTCCTCTCTTTCTCTTCCTTGTGTTTTCTGGTTTCTGTCACAAAACCAATGATCAAGTCAAAAATTCTTTTGTTTTCAATTGCTTTATCCATTAGTTCATGTGTCTCGCCTAGAGGTGACCCCAGACCCAGCTGCAACAAGGTTGGCCACACATTGTATGCAGGGCATACGAATACCACATGATGCACGTCATCCACCACTCCACACTCGGGACATAGATCGTCCTCGGTCTCCTTTATTCTATATGTATAAGACCGAAAAGATCCATGCCCCGTCATAAATTGGGTGAAGTAGTAGTTGACACGTCTGTCTTTACACTCGTATCTCCTTACTTCTGGGATAAGGGCCCTCGTCCAGGCAGCCTTGTCTGTTTCTCTTGACCATTAGTCCTGCAACATCTCCAAACTCTTTTTTCTTTCTTGTGTTCCTGAACCTAAAGCTCCGTTGCCCCTTTGGTGCATCCAAACCCTTTCGTAAGCCAGGATATGTACCGGCACAGCACTGGCAACTACTTGTAAGGTAATGGTTGATACGTTCCTGTACAGGCTGTTTACCCCGATCGATGGTTTCCTTTGTGTCCTAAGAAACATGTCATTATATTTCGATTTGCTGAGGATCTCATTCCACACTGGGGCCCCATATAGTAAGATGGACATGATTGATTGTAAGATAATTGATCTTTTGACTTTAGACAAGTTGTGGGCTTCCCAGCGTTTGATTGTGAGAGCATTGGCAACTCCTAACACCATTAACTTTTTGGGTAGACAATAATATCTGATTGTGATGTTTTATGTTCTGATTAGGCGGCAAATTACTTCTTTTCTGTCTAAAATATCAACATACTATTAATAAGGGATGTTTCAGACTTACCTCGTTTGGATTTTGTTTTAACTTGTGTGTTTTAAAATTAAAGTAGCAGCCATCCTAAGTACGTCGTTAATGAAATAATTTTTGTTGGTATTTTTTTACAGGCATTTAAAGTACAAGACATTATTTGAATACTCGAAAATACTGTGTAATTATTTAACTCTTCATCGACAAAGAAAATTCCAAAAGTGATTTTATTATATTTAAAATTTTTTTATTGATCTCGTAATAAAAGTTTTATAATCTCTACTGTAAGTACATTTTTACTGACCTCATAAAATTTTAAATTCGACTCTTCAACTGCCTACTTTTTATGACGTAATTAACAGAAAAAAGATACCGCTTCTACGTGATCTTCGTGTCTTCGTTATATATGGCCGGTTCTGGAGGGCGAGGGCGTGTCCCAATACATTCTTTCTCTTGATTGAATGTATGACATACAAAATATTAATAATGTATGAGGAGAGATTACTATATAGTACTGTTTTATAATAAATAAAACTCGTTATTATAACGCTCCGTAGAATCAAAATGGTGGGTTTCTAATGCCATTTTAATCGTTATTAATAGTCTGGTTCTATCGAGTTACGTAATCTACGTAAGATTAAGTGGCATATTTTGGAATTAATGTAAAAATGTTGGTGTTTATAAAACTATTATAAACACAGGTACTGGTACAGTACACTATTATAAACTATTATAAGCACTGGTACAGAACACCAGAAAACAACGCAATACAGGCATAGCTGTAGACATTGAAGGCCAGATTTTGGCTACTATTAAAGATAAATTACGAAGATGGAAAGAATATATGCAAGAATTATTCGAAGATGCAGCACCAAGTCCGACTGAAATAAACAATCCCTACGGCCCAGAAATAACAAACGAAGAAGTCACTATGGCCATTAAGCGGATTAAAGATGGGAAATCACCAGGACCTGATGAAGTGCATGGTGAAATTTTAAAGCTATTAGAGGCATACCAAATCACAGCTCTTACGAAGCTATTCAATAACATCTACGAGACTGGTTATTTACCAAAAGACTGGCTACTATCAATATTCATTCCACTTCCTAAAAAAGCCAACGCTAAAAATGTGAAGAACATAGATTAATCAGTTTGATGAGCCATGAACTTAAAGTACTCCTTACTATCATTCACTCTCGCATATACACCAAATTAGAAGAACATCTCAGTGAAGTTCAATTTGGATTCAGAGCAGGACTCGAAACGAGGGAAGCACTTTTCAGTTTGCAAGTTCTAATACAGAGAGCCAGGGATGTCAAATGCGATGTGTATGCATGTTTAATTGATTTTGAGAAGGCATTTGATAAAGTCCAACCAGTGGCGCACCCAGAATTTGTCTGAGGGGGGGGTTTGAAATTTTTTTATGCAACCTCCATTTTGAGCTCGTAAAGTTTGGGTTTTAGTTTAACTTAAAGTACTATTAGTACTGTACTAAAGATAACAGTGCCAAAGATTCAGATATCTATTATCCTGCCTACCAACTAAAATCACCCTCTCTTACTTGTGCGCAGTTGACCGTCGCACGTACCGTACTCCGAAAGTGGGATGGCCGCTTTAACCCTTAAATGCCCGTGATATGAAAATAACCATAAATGCCCATGTGGGGTCTCCTAGGGACCCCACTAAAATTTTCAATTTAGTAACGTCATTTAGCACTGACTAAAAGGAAAACACGGTTAAAAATAATTTTAAGCATATTTGAATAATTTTTATTTATTTTTCATACAAAATTAACGGCTTTTCTAGAAACAAATTATTTTCAATTCGAACAAAATTAAAATTCGATAATAATATAAGCATATAACTTTTAGTTGCAATTTTTACATACAATAGTTTTTTCTTCTTTTCTGTGCACCTGGCATATAAATTTTTTGCAAAAAGAGCAAACGGTATTCACTTTTCTGTCACAGTTTCGCGGACACTGGTAACAACGAGCACGTTTCTTAGCTGAATGGACGGATTGAGTTGCAACTTCGGTAGTTGGGTTTACCATTGGTATGCCACAATCTTTTAGAGCAGATTTTACATAGGCTTTATGTTTTATATATTTCGCTCTTTTTTCCATGTTGTTTCGAGCAAGTTCAGCCCCTAATTGTAACAGGAAAATACGTCTTCGTGAAAAATTATTTTTCTTCCAATCAGGATTTTTTTCAATGTATAAAATATAGGCATTTAGTGCACATATGTCTATAATATTCATAAAGAGCCTGAATGGCCAACGAGCAGTTCTTCTTTTACAGGAATATTCCCTAATCAGTTTGTCGGCATTATCAACACCACCCTTGGTATTATTATAGTCTAAAATCATCAAGGGTTTGTTTTGAGAGTCTTGACAAATTATATCACTATCGTGTTGACTTGAAAGAAGATGTACCATCCTGTGTATTTTAGGTATGTACGAAACCATAGCTAATTCTTTAGTAAAAGCAAATATTGACGACTCCGCAGGTCTTTTTGTCAAACTTAGTTGTGGTGGTGTATCAGGTTTATTTTTGCGGACGGTCCCAAGTAAAGTAAGGTTTTTAGATAAAAGATATTGAGCAAGAGGAACACTGGTAAAAAAGTTGTCAGTTGTAATTCCTCTCCAACTGCCATGATATGGTTCCACCAGATCTTTCACAACACGAAATCCCTGATTTTTCTCTATTCTACCACCTGGTAGTTTTCCAAGGTACACCTGAAGTTTTGATAAATAAGATGTTTTAACATCCGCGGCAGCCCAAATTTTTATCCCATAGCGGCAAGGCTTTGATTTTATATATTGTCTAAAAGGACACTTTCCTCTAAAACTCACTAACTGTTCGTCAACGGTTATATGTTCGTATGGTTCAAAGGCTTTGTCACAGTTAGAGACGAACATGTCCCAAATTACTCGTATTGCCGCTAACTTATCCTGTTCCTTCCGCTCCACCCTGGTCACTTTGTCATCAAACCTCAAGAAACTCGATAATTCTTCAAATCGGTTCCTAGCGAATGCGGCTGTAAAAAATGACCGGCGTATTGAGGTGTCTGTAGACCATATCTCTCGTGTCGATTCTTTCCCACACCTTAAAGCACCAGCTTTGATAAGTGCTCCTAAAAAGCTATCCAGTTCATTGTTGGTAAGTACCGTCCACTCTTTTTTGTTATTCGGATGTTTTTCGTTCCACTCTTGATAACGCCTAACAGCTTCTTCATTAGTATGAAGGCATATGACATTCTTCATCTCTTCGGTCAAAAATAAATTGAAATAGTCTAAAAACGTGTTGGAATTTTTACTATAGTTTGTTAAGCCTGGATGTACATTTATAATATTTTTTTGTTGCCTCTTGGATCTCACGAAAGGTAGGCTATTCCACTGCATTCCAGATTTGGATGTATATGTTGGACCACTAACCTCACTAATATTATCGTCCACTTCGGTAGGTTCTGCATCTGATTCCTCGTCACTGTTGACTTCTAAATTGTCCTCAGTTTCCGAAACATTTTCCTCAAAAACATCTTGCTCTTCGCTATCTGATTCGTCGGTAATCTCATAGTCGAAATCGGAGTCTGATATCCCTTCTTCTATATTTCGGATAATTTTTTCATGTTCTTGGTCGCTTATTGTCATTTTCATTCTCTTACGGTCCATTTTTCAATGTAAACTGACGAAAAATGTTAAAAATAATAAAAATATTCTGGTGCCTCTAAATGCCCAATCGGGGTCACAGCGAGACCCCACTTATCTAAATCTCTCTTACAGACCACTGCACCTCACGAATGTTCGTGGTATACTAACAGAAAACGTAGGAGACACGTCCACACAAATACCTGATTGCGCGATTGCCAAATGTTTCAAATAAAGATATTATAGCCAAAAATGTATGTCTGGGGTCCCATAGTGACCCCGATTGAGCATTTAAGGGTTAAGGCTGACGTAATTTTTGGAACACTCCCTTCTCTTATCTAGATTTTATCTATTGTTCTGAAACTATTTTCTTGTGACATTTTATTGTAATTACTATTTGATGGGAATAAGCCACAATTGAAGGTTAAAATAAGTTTATTGACATTTGACATTAATCCAACTTGTAAATACAATACATGTTGAAGACGGCTATCGCTGTATTCCCGTTCTCCTCCGCCAATCTTCCCGGTCCAAGGCATGCTCCTCCTCCAAATCTCTCGATTCCATCGCTCTTCTAATTCCTTCATTCCGTGAGCGTCGAGGTCTACCTCCTTTTCTTCTTCCAGGAGGCTTACATTTGTAAAGTTCTTGGTACCAACGTTCGTCAGGCATTCTCAATAGATGTCCAAACCATTTTGAACCTCTTCTTTCTATTCTGTCAATGACAGATTCTGTAGCATTCATGTTATTTCTTATAGATTCGTTGGTCTTCCTTTCTTGCCTTGATGTTCTATCACATCTTTTCAAATAATCCATTTCAACTGCCATCAATCTTCTCTTTAGGTCTGCATTAATTGTCCATACTTCAGAGCCATAACAAAGAACTGATTCAACCATGGTTTGCCTTATTCTTTTTTTTGTTCCTTTTGGAAATGTTGTGACCCACCATAAGGAGCTCAGACATCCTACAATTTTACGTAAGCAAGCAATAGAAATGAATCCAGCCTGTGAGATATGCATACCCCTAAAATGAAATGACATTCGGGTATACAATTAACTGGGGAGGGGGATTGATCCATGTAAAACAGGTTACACCCCAATCCGCCCCAATGCTCCAGACCGTCCTTCACCTCCTATAGCATGCGCTATATAGGCTTCAATCGTCAAAATACTCGCTATGTGGGAGTTCTGGCTACAAGGACATCCGCATGATATCTTTCCCCCGAGTTATATGGGACAGCGTGAGTCCCGCTATCGTCTCTACTGACTTATCATCGAAATGCATTGATTGCTTGGTCGCCGAGTCCTCATTCCAGGCTAAGCCCAGTCCGGCGCCCGAGGGTGCGGGTCCCTCTTGCCCGTTTTCTAGCTTAAGTTAATATATTTTTTGTTGGTTTGCGTCTTTTGTTAGTAATTTTTGTTTGAGCGATTTGTGAAAGAGAAATCGTATTATGAGAAGTAGGATCCTTCAAGGCGAGTGTCATGTCTTCTTCTGATATTTGCTAACTTTTGTTGTTTTGGTTTTCTGTGCTTCCATCTATGGAACACATCATACCCTAATAGATCTCGCAGGATCCGGTTCGGGTGGTCTTCAAACTAAGCGAATTTTATTCTGGCTTTTCTGTTCTATCTCTATCTGTATTGTTAAACGTGTATCTTTATGCAAGACACACATGTGTTATTACGGGTATTATGATGCTGTTTATCAGTCTTAATTTGATTTTCATTACTAATTTGCTTCTTTGCTTGCTTCTAGTTTTTGGACTGTCGCGTTTACGTGTGGTTTGAACGTTAAACCTGGATCAATTATGACTCCTAGGTATTTAGCTTCATTCTGTCATTCAATGGGTCTGTCTTTCACTGATATCTGTTCTTCTAGGCTATTTCTTTTCTTTTTGAAGATAATCACATGAGCCTTCTATAGATTTATGGCTATTTTCCATTGAATACTCCATTTCTCTACTGTCCCTAGTGCAGTCTATAGATTTCTTACAACTCTATCCAGATTCCAGTGTTTTGCCGCGACTGCAGTGTCGTCTGCATAAAGGCGGAGTGGTGTTCCAGATGGTCTTGAAACGTCTGCTGTTTATATGCTATACAAAACTGGGGGTTATTCTGGGGAAATCTTTTAATTTTGAAATGCAGATCTTGCTTTCTCTATCCTACATTTTATTTCTAGGGAATGGTCCCAATTTTTATTGAAATTCGTATCAAGGTAGGTGTATGTTTTTACTCTTTCTATTGGTTGACCATTCACACTGATTCTTTCAATTTGCCATTCTTTCTTAGAGATCATCATACATTTTGTTTTCTTAATGTTCAGTGAAAGTCCATATCTCTGACTCACTTCTGTGATTCTATTCATTAACTCCTGGAGGGCTTCATAATTGTCAGCGAATACCACCGTGTCATCCGCGTATCTGATATTATTGATACACTCTCAGTTAATTCGAATTCCTGCTCTAACATAATCTACTGCTTCTTGGAAGATTTCCTCACAGTATATGTTAAACAGCAAGGGTGCTAGTATACATCCCTGTCAGACCCCAAGTTTGATTTTGATATCATCGGATTTTCCTGTCTCTGTACGGATAGACGATATTTGATTCCAATAAAGATTGCTAATAATTCTTAAATCACAGGTGTTTATTCTAATATTTGTTAATATCTTCATCAGTTTGTCGTGTTTTACTGCATCGAACGCTTTATGGTAATCAATGAAGCATGCATAAATATCGCGGAAGTAAGCTAATCGGCTTATAATTTTGCGGAAATGTGTTATTCTTTCCTTCTTCGATATCATGATTACATGGACTCCCTTCCATCGGTTTGAGAAGAGCCTGTATCTTAGTATTGCATTTATTATATCTTTGTTAAATATACATTTGCTTTTGAAGAAGATACTTCAGAGCCCCTTTCGTCTGGACCAGGTGCTTTCCTTGATGAATATTTTCTGATCAGTTCGCTTATTTTTCTGGATGATGTGAGATTCATTATTTCTTGTTGTTCTTCAGGCGTTTCTTTCTGCTTCTTCGACTTCTTCGATACAGTCTATGTGTTCGTCTTGGTGATAATTTACTCTTTCCCAAAAGTCCTTCTCACCACCACGGCTTTCTCTTCCAGCATTATCAAATTAACCAAAAACCTTACTTTTTAAATAATAATTTATTTTAAAAGCATTTCAAAAAATTTTTTCCTTTAATCGCCGATATCTCAGCAAATAAAAAAACAGCATTCTTTTCAGAAAAAAAGTTTGTTACATTCTTTATGAAAGAAGTTTTTGTGAGAAAGTCTAATACAAAGATGGTTTAAGTTAAAAATGTTTTCCTAGACTTACCATAATTTTTTTACATCGATAACAACGAAAACTATAATAGTTTTTTGATTTACTAAAAAGTTTTAAACTTTTGTAGTCGAGTTTTGAAGACAAAGCGACGCCAGGTTTTTGGCCAGCTCTGTAAAATCTAGAACTGACGTAATTATGTCGAATTTTGCACTCAAATCTTCCTAAATTAAATAAGTGGCTGTAAAAGCCTCAAAAATAAAATATTAAAAATCTAATATGGACTTTAAACGTCATTGTTCTCTTTAAATACCCACTAAACAACAATGTAGCCGCTTTCTCATGCGCCTCCATTAAAAACATCATTTTAATTTAAATCAAGTTTAAATTGTGGTTGGCTGTGCCATTCAAGTTTTAGCAATTTGCAATTCAGATTCGTGTCTCAGGACAACCCTGTTGTCTTTTGTATGCAAATTTTGTCTTAGGAAATTATAAACCATTGTAACATAGGAATTAATAATCAACTGAGCTCGGCTATTAGTTCATTTATGGTATAAATCATTAGAGATTAGATGCATTTTTCGTGCATAAAACAGTGTTATGCAAAGGACCGCGAAGGCTTCTCTTGTAATTTGCAATAAATCTTTCGTAGAATGCACCTCGTCGTCAATTTACAATAAATATGTACATATTTACGTGAAGGGTCAAAATATTGTTTTAGTAAATAAAAGATTTAAATTTAAAAAATCGGTAACATTTTAAATATCCAATGAAAAGTATACCGAACAGAAATCCTTACATAAAAGAATGTTATATTAAGATCGATGTATACATATTAAGATTAATATAAGATTAATCTTTCAAGAGCATCTAACTAAAATTTCTAAGAAGTTAAAGACGTAGGAACATCACTTAAAAACTACATGGATCAAAATCGCATATTGCCATTCATTTGATACACTGTACCAGGAGTGAGAACATATCCAAAGCTAAGAGGACAAGTATTGTATGTCCATTTTTGTTATAAATGAGATACGTACAGGTCTGTGTCGGTCGAGATGAAATCTTTATTTTGCTCAAATATGGTATGTCCTCATAGAACGGTTTACTAGTTACTAAAGTAGCATTAAAGACATGCCCATTAAAACACCATAAGCTTAGTGCACAAATGTTGCATGCCCAATGCAATATTTGTGCCGCTCACAAAATTCAAAACGAAACGACTCTTTTATTGTATGTTCAAAGATACAATATTTGTCCACAATATTGGAGGCTCGTCAGCCTATAGTACGTGTTGCACGCGTCTGCGCAAAGGTAGCACTTAAGTATGGGAGTGGTTTAAATATCAATCTGTGCTCATACTCATAGGAATTTGTCTTGTCTTGTCATTCTGTTCCAGTCCAGTGTTATATATCGACTTAAGCTGTTAGATACGTAATTGTTAAACCGGCGTGTAGTGTTCGAAATATAAACACAAAATGAACAACCGAGGAAAGCAAATAGCTCAGATGACAAGAAATAGTAAGTAGTTGGATTATGAATATTTTGTATTGGATAGATTATAGTGGCGAATGTTAAAAACTATAGCATGAATTTTGTTACACATCTAAAAGATGAGAATCAAGACGATCAAGTCTGTTTAGATACGGTGGCGGACCTTCCCATAAAAGACGATTATCAGAGTACATACACCACACAAGTGAGCACCACACACACTCCTTAAGAGTCGAATAAATTTAACAGGACAGGGGGAGATTGGTTTTCTGTGGTTTCCCAATCTCATTGCACAATGATACCTGATCCTAGGTGAGGACACAGCCACAGCTATCCTCCACGCTATTTTCCAAACAAACCAATAAAGGCCAAACAATCTGAAAGGAACCGTTTTTCCATGGAACTTGTACTTAGTGGCGGGCTTGGTCCACACGGCTCCCAGCTTCTTCTCGTCGGTCGCGGATACAATCCTTCTGACACTCCTGCCTACAGCGGCGGCACCCGGTCTTAGTCCTCACACGAACCAACCAAGCTATAAGCACCAATTAATAAATATATTAAAAACCATCCTTGAAGAAGCACAAAGCTTAAAACAAGGTTAAAACGCGTCAGTCAGTCAGTGTAGCATCGACGAGCCGTTTGCCACAGTGCCGGGGCCTTCCCATAGAAGACGATTATCAGAATGTAGTGTTGACGAGCCATTTGCCGACTCTGAAAGTGACTACCTCCCGTCTGACCAAAATACTAGTAGTTCAGCTTCGTTAACACATGATACAGAAAATCGTCAAGTACTTTCTACTGTAGTTTACAGCATAGCCGGTTCAGCTCAAAGAGAAAGAACACGCAGGCTAGTAGCCAAACCAGAATTATGAAAAAAATAATAAGATGAAGTTGTTACGAGTGGCTGGCAAAGAATATGTAAACAGAAAAGGGTTTATAGCAGTAAGAGCTAAGTCACCACGTATTGTTAATTGAGACAACTGTAGGTTTAAATGTAACATTAACATACCTCGAGAAAGACAAATAATCATTTGCCAAGAATATTGGAATCTTACTGATTCAACAAAGCAAAAAATGTTTATTTGCTCTTTACTCGAAGAGAAAAACATTGACAGAGAAAGAAATCGCAATGAGAGAAAAAAAACTAGAAAACATAGTCGTTATTATTATTTACTGACTGGTTCTAATGAACGTGTAAGGGTTTGCCAAAAATATTTTTGTACTACATTTGCATTTAGTGTTCAAGTAGTTGAAAATGCACTGAAGTATCGTGCGGACAGTGGTGTTTATGCCGGCTTTGATCATCGCAAAGGAAGACCAGATCCGAATGCAACATCCGCTGAGCAAGTTCGTCAGATTAAGACTCATATTGAGATGTTTCCTCGAATGGAATCCCATTATTGTCGTCGTGATACTATGAGACATTATCTGTCGAGTGAGTTAAATATCAGTGTGATTTATCGTTTATACTACACTGATTATTGTCCCAAAAATAATGTACCACCTGTTAAGTACAATGTATTTAGATTAGTATTTAATGGTTATGATCCTCCTTTGTCATTTTATAAACCGAAAAAAGATCAATGTGTAACATGTAACATTTATAATAGTGCTACAGATAAAACAGGATTAGAAAGTCAGTGGGAGGCACATAAAGCAAAAGGAAAAAGTGGAATGGAAATGAAAGCAGCTGACAAACAGAAAGCCGTCGACAATAAAGGTAAAACATTTCGGGCAATTATATTTGACTTACAATCAATACTAAATGTGCCTTATGCTAGTGATAGCCAAATATTCTACAGACGTAAACTTTCCGTCTACAATTTCACAATTTTTGACGCTTTCAATGCAGATGGTTATTCATATTTATGGGACGAGACACAAGACAAAAACGATCAGTTGAAATTGGAAGTTGTTTGCTGAAATATTTGCAATCTTCACCCAATACTGTTACACATGTTTTCTCATTTTTAGATACTTGTGGTGGACAAAACCGCAACAAGTATGTTACTGTTGCGATGATGTATGCTGTTGCTAACATAGATAATCTTCAAGTAATAGATATACATTATTTGGAACCAGGACATACATACTTAGAAGTGGATTCGATGCACGCTACCATAAAACGTGCTCGAAAAAATAAAAAAGTGTACTCCCCTTGTGAATGGGGTATTTTAATACAAATGTCAAGGCTAAAACCTCGTCCATACATTGTTAACCATCTCACATACTCCGATTTCTATAATTTTAAGAAGTAAGCTTTGAAGATTCTGGAAATACTACCTGTGACACCAACGGAAATTAAGTGAAATGGCTGCAAATTAAATGGTTACGTTTCACAAAGACAAATCCGACAACCATTTTGTTTACGTATGATGTTACAAGTAACGCCTTTTAAAAATTGAACTAGGCGACATAGGCACACACAGAACGATAAGACACAAACAGTGTGAATATGTACATGATGTACATCTTGAACAACAGTATAACAGTTTTTTGGCAATATCCAATCCAAAAAAGCATGACCTTCTGTGTCTCTTACGCGAGAAGGTAATTCCAGAAGACTACAGAAACTTTGTAGAGATATTACCTATATCCGTAGAGACTAAAGATATTGTTCCAAGTGATTCTGAATACGAAACAGACTAAGTTTTAATTGTGTTTGACTTTATGCATGTTTTTCCGTTAATAAAAATTTCATTTGTACTACTAGTATTATTTTAATCCTGCATTTATGATATTTTTACAATTGCAGTATGGAAATAATGATATATTTTATGTCCACATTCTACTGCACATGTCTTGTATGTCTATACAGAGGGTTAATTTGAACTTGTTAAATGTGATTCAGAGGCTACAGAAACACTCACAAAAAGGGATTCAAAGATGACAACCATACCATATGTAAAGGGTTTATCAGAAAAATTGAAGAGGATAGGAAACAAATACAACATCACAACAACAGTCAAAACAACCAACACACTGAGATCTATCCTGTCCAAAACCAAATCCAACAACACACAAGAAAAATAAAAAAACTGCATCTATAAAATACCCTATGAATGCAACAATTTCTACATGGGACAAACCGCAAGACTACTAAGTGTCAGGATAAACGAGCATGAAACATACATCAAGAACGGAGACTTCGAGAAATCCCAGATATGCAAACATGCCTGGGACAACGAAACCAAATCACAATGGAAACATGCATCAATAATTATGAAAGAAACAAACATGAAAAAAAGAAATGTCAAAAAAGCAGCTCTTACCCTACTTATGAAGAAAAAGTGTAGCAAACACATCAGCAGAACGTAGCAGACTTGTTTGCCAATACTAAAAGAAGAAGTCAACAACATGAATATACCAACAATATCAGAGTAACAGGAGGTCAAAAAACATCACCTACAATATTATACAGAAAAAATATGCAACACACAATACACAAATCTACATTAGACAATTTATGTTACACGATTACAATTACGATACAGTTTACACAAATATATAATACAAACAACACAAAAAACAGTCAGAATTTGATATTCCTATGGTAAAAACACCACCCTCAGATTTTTTTCAGCCTTTTACTTGCTGCTGCCTACAAGATCGAGGTCAAATATGTCAATTTTGAAATGACATAACCTAATAGCAACATAACTTTGGTTATACATTTTCGCAGAATAATAATCTTTTGAAAACGATTTCCGGAGTGGATGTCGTAACGTCAAACACTTGTTAAACATCTTTCGCACGTCCCGACAAGACCACTCAACTGTCGTGACAGACAACGTTGGACCCGACTCGACAGGTTGGGTAACTGGGGAATTCGGCTGCTGGGATGTCGCGGTTGTACAACCAAATCGGTCGGGCTCAACGTTGTCGGTCACGACAGTTTGGTGGTCTTGTCGGGACGTGTGTAGGCCGTTTTAGGTACTTATAAATGTGATTTTCATTACAGTCAATAATTATGGCTTAATATCATACAAACATAAAACTTAAACTATTTAACTGTTTTTACAACTAAATTAATACCAACTAAAAAATAACAGGATACATGTTTTGCTGTCTTTCTGACAAACAACTTATTTTTTTTTAGCAACTCTATGTCAAATAGTATTACACGCGTTTTTCATGCCTTTGTTGAGGATACTTTTTTAATTGCAGCATAAAAAATAAACTTAAATTAACGGCTTTTATAAAGCTATTTGAAAACAAAACAGTTAATGAATATCCTCATTATATACTCTTTGTATAAACGTCAAAAAAATCCTTGATTTGCGTTCAATTAGGAAATAATTCCTCATTCCTTGTAAGAGCTTAATCAAAAGTAGTAAATTTTCTTTATACGGCGCGCAGAAGCCAAAGCCTGGGTCACACAACAAACACATTCAAGGCTAGTCACTGAAAGTATGCAATGCCAAAGAAAAATTAGAATGCCAAAGGCAATCTAGAGTATACGAGGTTAAGGTTTTGAGATGATACTAAGAAACATTTAGTCTCGACCAGTTACATATGGATAATTTTACGACTTTATACAGAACAAAAAAAGAAGACATTGAACAAAGAAACATTTACAGTTAAATAAATGGTAAACGATAGAACATTAGATATATAACAGTTTTTTCTGTAGGACCCCTCACTATCGTTTAAGTTTTTAATTAATTACCAAATTGAAGATAATTTTGTTTTTAATGTTACAAAAAATACAGAATTTTAGAAATACAGATTACTTGAAATGAACTGGAGCACAATAGAGTTAACAAAAACTACAAAGGGTACTTATTCAACTGTTTACAATACTTTAGATGATACTTTTTTTACCTTTCTATGGCACTAATAACCAAAAACAATTATCAATACTGCTCAATAAATATTATAAGAAATATAATAAGAAATGCTCCGCTCGAAACAATTTAAAAAACTATTGTTACAATAATCGAAGGTAATTGACATAATTACGTTCAATAGAGAAATGCCAAATTAGCGTTGCATATTCAACATATATTCAAATGGTGCAAAATCAGATGCTTTAAGGTCGTTAATCGATACGATTGAGGAGCAGACCCGAACACTTATTATTTTACAGAGTATATACCAGATCAAGTTTGGGCTATGAAAGCTTTCTTTATGGATCAGCGACCAAAATCTCGTTTGATTAAATTGGATATATACAAAGCCTTAAGATTTGTCCGGAAATTCATAAAAAATGTTGGATCAGAAATAATGCCAAAAGTAACAATTTCAGAGGTAACTACAGCATTGGAAAATATGAAGAGAAATAAAGCTGCAGGAGAAGATAATATTACCACAGATATGATATTAGAAGGAGGTAAGGAACTAATTGCAATTGTAACTAAGCTTGTGGACAGTTGTTTACATCAGGGCAAAGTCCCTAAGAGCTGGAACAACTCTAAAGTAATCTTATTACACAAGAAAGGTGATAGTCGAAAATTGGAAAACTACAGACCCATCAGCCTACTGTCACACCTGTTTAAAATACTCACCAAAGTCATAACTACTCGACTAACAAGGAAATTAGACGAATACCAACCATATGAACAGGCAGGTTTTAGAAAAGGCTATTCAACTTCCGATCACCTGTTAACCACAAAAATATTAATAGAAAAATGTAACGAATACAAGTTTCCAGTTTTCCTAGCATTTGTAGACTACGAAAAAGCTTTCGATACCATAGAACACACGGCCGTAATAAACTCAATGCAAAATTGTAGAATAGACAGCAGATATATTAACTTAATAAAAGAAACTATGAACCAAGCTACAGCTACATACTACCTAAATGAAAATGAACACACGAACCCTGTACCATTAAACAGGGGAGTCAAACAGGGAGATACTTTATCACCCAAACTGTTCACCTTAGTTTTGGAGGACGTTTTTAAAAACCTAAATTGGAAATATAAGGGAATAAACATCAATGGCCGCTACCTCAATAATCTACGATTTGCAGATGACATAATCCTGATAGCTACTGACCTACAAGAAATGCAAACCATGCTTTTAGAACTACATACCGAATCTTCTAAAATAGGACTGAAAATGAATTTAAACAAAACAAAAGTCATGCACTCCGAAGACACCGTGACAATAATAAACGTTAAAGTTATAGAAAAAGTTGAAGAATATATATACTTAGGACAAAAAATAATACTAATTAGGGAAATTCAAACTGAAGAAATAAAAAGAAGAAGAAAGTTAGCTTGGGCAGCATTCGGTAAACTGAACTATATACTCAGAAATCAACAAATTCAATTACATCTTAGATCATGCATTATTCCGATATTAACTTATGCGGCACAAACATGGACAATCACAAAAAAGAATATGAATATACTTAGAGTCACTCAAGACGCGATGGAAAGAGCAATGCTAGGTATATCACTTAAGGACAAGAAAACAAACACATGGATAAGACAGAAAACCAAAGTCACCGATGTGGTGCAAAAATCATTAAAGTTGAAATGGGAATACGCTGGACATGTAGCTAGGAGCGATCTAAACAAATGGCACAGATCAATTTTAACCTGGAGACCATACCAACACAAAAGACCCAGAGGCAGACCTCCTATGAGATGGACAGATGATCTGAAAAGGACTGCCGGGAAAAATTGGCTACAAGTAGCGTACAATAAAAAACAATGGAAAGGAAGACTTGAGGAGGCTTATGTTCAGATGTGGACGTGAATGGCTAGACGAAGAAGAAGAAGAAGAAGATTTGTCCTAAGAGCCCTCAAATCTACTCGTGCACCAGCCATTTTGGCAGAATCTAATGAGCCAGTCACCTTTACATTTAGGACGTATATTTTTGGCAGAAAAGTTTATTCTTAAATGCAAGTTTAATAATCAAAACAGCTTTTTACAAAAAATATCTTGCCTCTCTGTTTAAAATCTAACAGATGGTGGGGAAATAAAAACTCCTAAGCTCTGGGTTATTGATTTTCTCAATCTAGCACATTATGCATTCAATCGAGATTGAATATAAACTTATTGTACTAATTTCTGTATATTGCCTCTGTATATACTGAAAAGTTAATAAAAAATATGACGGAGTTGTTTGACAGAACGATTCTAATGAAACTGAAAGACTCTTGGTTAACCGAGGCAAAAGTCGTAGCTGGTGAGTAAAAATTGCAAACAGTTATGCGCTGTTAGTTCGAGTCGGAATTTTCATCTGCCAAGTTGGTCATCTCCTTATTTCTAGAAATTTCTGTGTGGCGTTTTGTCTACAATTATTGTTCCTATGTTAATCAGTGTAAGTTGGACAAAGGTGAATCAATAAACAAGGTTGCTTCAGATTTAGGTATTGGAGAAGTAATGTTTGGAAGCGTAAACGGAATGAAATCGAACAGCGGGTCAACTGAAGTGTGAGTGGATTGGCGCGAATGATCATGAACAAATTTCTCAGGCGTTGTGTTTGTGGTTTCACAAATGAGAGGATTGGGCAGCCCGATAAGTAGTCCACTACTCCAAGCAAAAGATATTGAATTCCACACAAGAAGTTTATGGATGGAGGAGAAAACTTTTGTGCTAGTGAGGGATAGATTGACACATGGAAGAAAAAATATGGTATCTGACAATTGAATCTTTGCGGCGAAAACTTTTTGCTGACTCAACTGAAATTGGAACATTTTATTAAAAATTACAAGACATTATCCTTAAAAATGGACTTACTTCAGACCAAATATTTAACTGTGATGAAGCTGGCCTTAATTTTAAAATGCTTCCTTGGAAAAAAATAGCTGCTAAAAATGAAGGAACTGCACCAGGTTACAAGAAAAGCACAGAGAGAGTCACAATCATGATCTGCAACAATGCTTCTGATTCATTAAAATTATAATAAAAATATTAAAAATTATGATAAAATTATGATAAAAACCATGAATTGATTAGTGGTGACATAAGAGCTGTGTTTCTTTCACCCAATATGACGTCTTTCATCTAACTCCTAGACCAAGGCGTTATAGAAGCAATAAATAGGAATGATCGGCGGAGGCTTCTTCAGGTACTGCTAAACAAGCTGGATGAAGGGCTGACTTTAATTGACGCATTTAAGAAGATCACGGTTATTAAAGATGTTTGCTATTGGATTGCATCTGCATTGGACGACGTAAAAGTGTCTAATATTCAAAACTCATGGAAAAAATTATTTCAGAAAGAAAACAAAACACTGAACCCCAAAAAAAAACTGATGACTGTGAAGTTGATACTATAGCTAACCTAGCCAATCGGAAACAAAGACGTCATCGATTGGATGAATGGAGATGAAGTAATGAAACTGACAGTTGACGCAATTGCCGATCTAGTTCTAAATATCAACCATGAAGAAGAAGAAGATACATATAAGATAATTCAAAAGATTTCTCATTCCGATCGGTTTAAGGCCCTTGAAGCACCTCTCGCATACAACGAGCAGAAAGGGAATCGACGCCTGTAGATGTACTTCCTTTTCAACGTTGGCGCAACATCGCCTTTTTTAAACAGTGATATTGATAAGGTAAATGTTTTTATCTTCATTAAAATAACCACAGTTCTTGTTATTTACGTGTTTTTCTATCAGTACAACCACTCTCGGTGTTAACCGAGTTTTTTCCGTATCCGAGGTAGTGACAGTCCCAATTACCTCGGATAATCGCGAGTCTACTGTATTTATTTTTTGGCAACGGTTAAACGCTAATCTTACTTTTCCCGTTTCTAGATCACAGAAAAATGATTTTCAATGGTTTCTAAAAACCGGCATCACTGTCACAAAAGTGTCGAAATGCAAAACAACGAGCGGTAATAATAGGGAATTGTTTTATGAAATAAAACACATACATTTAGAACAGGAAACGCAATGTTATGCTAACATCAATAATATCCGATGGCACGTGTCGAATGAACGCATTCCGTTACAAAAGTTGCATATTTTGAACACTAAATATTAAATGGCCATTCTGTCCACCATTATTGTACGATTCTTAAATTTAAAACAGTGGTATTAATCTTATATGTTGCCATATTGTGGATAGATGATTGTAACGGACATTAAGAAGAAATTTGGATATCAGTTTTTAGTTACATTATTTTAAAATGATTCCAAGGTAATCTCAAATAATATTTTTTTAAATGATTTAGGGAGAGAAGAAGAAGAAATAATGTTATATTATATTTGAAATTCGCAGGTCGGTGTCTGAAAATTAGCCCAAGCTGTAGAGAAAAAAACGTGCATTCATTAGCGAATTTTTGGAACCAGTACAGCGTCATGAAGGGCAATGCCTTGAGTTACCTCCAAGTGCCTGCACGTGCAACTCCAAGCTGTTGGTTATAATTTTTTTCATGGCACTTTTAAGGTGCAAAAACGGTCTTTTTTTATCTTTATTGTATCAAACCAATATTTTAAGTAAAATGAGTACAATATTATGAAGGTACATAAAAGATGCTTTAATTTTTTAAACTTTGCTACATTAAACTTGGTCTAATTGTTTACGAAAATTCTATTTATGGATTGCATTGCTCAAACATTTAAAATCAGCAGATGTCCAATCGGATCACCGGAATTTCTAGAAGAAACGATCCTCTTTATATGTACAGTGCTAGTCAAAAGTCCCCCCCCTCGTATCTTTTGAACGGTTATACTTCTTATAATAGTGAAATTTAAAGAGAGATAATAAACAGACGTAGGCTTCTTAACTAGTCATAACATGTGACGTAGTCATAACAGGAGCTGGCCGTTCTATCGTACCTCGTCGTCCAATCCATCTACCACGATATTCCTCATCTAATTAAAGTCTTACTGCACCATAATGGTGTGCAGGAGCACCATCTTGTTGAATCGTTATTTCTAAGTTGCCTAATTCATCTGGATTATCCTCCAGAATTTCAAGTATTAACGGTTCAATTGCATTTTGTAACATCTCCAGATACACTTCACCGGTTAAGTTAGTATCGAGAAATACAGGCTCAACTATATGGTTTCCCAAAATATCTGACAAAACATTTTTTTTTTTTTGGAAATTGAGTATGTGTTTCACGAAAGACGTGAGGATTTTCTCACTCCAATACCTCACATTGTGTGTGTTAACATTTCCATTGAGAGAAAAAGTACTTTCGTCACTAAAACAAATTGTTTTTATGTAATCGGGCTGTTGGTTAATTTTATTGGACACATTTTCACAGAATTCTAGTCTTCAGTCGAGGTTATCATCTGAAAGTTGGTGCACAATTTTTAATTTGTATTGATGAAATTTGTTTGCAGCCAACAGTCAGTGTAGTCTTTTGAGTGATTCCATAGATGGATGCAACTTGGGCTGTAGAAGAAGTAGGGTTTACTATCATTTCTGCTTCCTCAAATAAGCTCTCGATGTAGGGCGATCGGGGTACCTCTCATTAAAAAGATGTATTGCTGCATGGAAATTATTTCCACATTCACCAATTATTAACACAGCTGCTACTTTGTCGGTTACAGTACGTACCATTCTGCCTTTGTAAAAATTTAAAGGTCTCGTTAAACAATAATTAAACTAAATATTAGCTAAGAACAACTAACTAAAAACAACTTGACTAAACTTAAATTGACTATACTAAGCAGAAACAGAAACTAAATATTCAGGTATAAACGCGTTTGCAAAATAAAAATAACTAGAGAATTTACTAAACTAAGCAGAAACAGAATCTAAATATTGAGCTATAAACGCTTTTGCAAACTAAAAACAACTAGAGAATTGACAAACGTCAACTTTTTTGACAAACAACCAAAGACGGACGTTAGAATTTTTATTAATTAAATGCCAAACTAGAATTTTAGTATTGGCGAACGTTCGCCTCTGGTTAATTGTCAAAAAAGTTGACGTTGGCGTAAAAACAATTAAAGAATTGAAAAATGTCAACTGTTTGACAAGTAACCATAGGCGGAGGTTTTAATACTTAATAATTAATTAAATGCGAAACTACAATTTGAGAATTTATTTAATTTATTCATCAAAATGAGCTTAAACTCAAATAAAATTAATATGGTTGAATAGGTATTTTCAATATCTTTCAAACGAGGTATCACTTGCCATAAGGTCCTATTTAAAATTATCTGTCACAGTGGCGCTGTAACGTCATCTGTCACTATTAATTCACTTGTTATGACTAGTTAAGAAGCCTACGTCTGTTTATTACGTCCCTCCAAATTTCACTATTATAAGTGTAACCGTTCAAAGGATAAGAGGGGGGAACGTACTTTTGACTAGCACTGTATATGTAGAGTGGGATGGTCTGGCTGCATTAGGGTACAAGCTCATTATATTCCGTGATTAGCAAGAGAGCCTTTATCCTCTCTCGTAAATCGCGTCCGCTGTCACTTTATCCACCCACCTTTTCCGTTGCCTTCCTTTTGGTCTTGCGTCCTGCATCTTACTATCTAGGGTTTTTTGTAATCTTTCGGTCTCCATTCTCACTATATGACCAGCCCACCAAAGTGTCTGAAATTTACGAAATTATGAGATCGGTGTCTCTTTGAACAGTTGGTAGAGTTCATGGTTGTACCTAGATCTCCATACTCCATTTTCGTTAATAGGTCCAAATATCTTCGTTAGGACAAATCTTTCACAGAGTCTCAGCTTTCTTTTTGTGTTTTCCGTCATCAACCATGTACCGCATCGCATCCATAACATACTATTGGTTGAATAATAGTTTTGTAGACCCTGATTTTTGATCTCTAGTGTGTGTTTTAGGAGTGAAACACATGGGCTGGTGTAAAATAAGCTTTGTTTCTCTTAACTATTCTTGTTTGAATTTCTGGTTCTTCTGTTCCATCCGTACTTAATGCAACTCCCGATTATGTAAAACTTTCTACATTTTCAATATCGTCTTCTAATTCAACTGTGAGTCTGCTTCCCCTAGCTCTTGTCTGTGTTAGCTTTTTTTATCTTTTTAATATTTATTTCTAGTTCGGTCTTTTTGATCCTGTTTTTAATTGTGAATATATTTCTGCTGGATCTTCCGTTCTGCTAGACATAATACTGATATCATCGGCATAGGTGGCAATCTGTATTGATATATTTGTTGGGATACTAGCTCTTCCTATATTCAATTGTCTTCACTAAAGAGAGTCTTTACACTAAGTCAATTACTATCCAATACAGCACAGTAAATCGATTATTAGCCATATTCGCTATTGATTGTCTTTGAGTTGAATTGTCGTTCATTCAACATGTCAACATTTTGACTTATTCTCGTATTAAATTCTAAATCATTATTTTAACCGATTTCTGCTATTACTGATGTTTTATATATGTACTTGCAAACCTTTATTTGATACCGTCAACGACATCAATTTCATCTGCTTATCTGCTTTGCGAGATTGCTTTCTTAATCTACTCTTTATCTAAAAAAGATTAATCTGCCAAAACGGATTAGTTAATCCAAGTACATAGTCGTTTCCATATGAAATGTTTACTTTATATAAGAAACTTATATCACGATGTTCAACAGAGTATGTAATTATTACAACCTAGAGTGAGATAAAACGATATAGATTAATTTCCTGATTCTTAGGCCTTGACAATAACGCATATTTGAATAAGTGCTTATTTTAAGGAAATGATCAAAATTATTTTTGTGAACAAATAAAATACACTTGAAAATTAAATTTATTTATGGCGCAGGATATCCTATCTTATTTTTTATTTTGTGTTTTTGTAATCATATTTTTATAGCATATTTTTTCAGCTAATTTTATTTTCTTATGCTATTGAATTTTTTCCTATTACTTATCTGGTTTTTTCTTATAAACATAGAAGTTCTTCCCACAGTTGTAAGTTTGACTTGTTCAGTTTTTATTTTGTCTTTTTTATGCTATTTCCTACAAAGTACTCCATGGTATCGATTATTTATTTAAAATTTTCTAATAAAGACTCTATTCGTGTACACACTTTTGCTTTTATGCATTATTATATTTCCTTTTTGAAAACTATTTATTGTCAAAGACAGAATCTAACCAATTTTTTCATGGTTTTACTAATTTATCTGGTAAAATTTCCATTTTTTTTATAAAATCTGCTTTGTCGGGATACCAATATGAGCGGTTTTTATTAATATTCCTATTATTTAACATGAACACAAGTAAGACATAAGTTTTTGTTCGTTATAAAGTGCAATAACGTCATCGATATTATAGACCTACCAAAAATTATTATTACACGAAAAACAAACTGTTTTCGTTCATGGACATCAGAGTAGGTGCCACTTTTATAAGCTGCTACTTCTTGTTGTTGGAACTATTTTTTGTTGTTGCTTTGATCCACAACTATAAATGCTGAACAAATGTGTGAGCGTTTTAAAGTCTTAATGTGATGTGATTGGTCCTTGTCAAAAAAAGACGACAGGTAAAAGTGCAGGTGCGTGAATAAGGTATAGAAACAAAAGTATATCGACGTGTTCTTCCTCACTTGCGGAGCATTAAACAGGGGATCTTGACCTTCGACCAAAAAGACATAAGCGTAACATACAATTGAATTAAAGGAAACATGTTAAGTTTAAGAGATTATTTTATTTAAAAATTGGTAAATGAATGTAGCTTTTTGGTAAATGCGGCAATGTCGTCACGTCTAATGGTACGCTTATAAGGGCAATTTTTGAGCAATAATTGCTCGAAACCACGAATAGATAAATCTGGAGTAATTAGTGGAGCGATATGCAGCAATTTAAAAAAATGCAGCAAGTATTTCGGAAATATTGTTCTATATCTTCCATATTGCTCCATGTCGCTGATACGAATTGCCGAATATCCAGTGGGCATGAAAATTTAAGTCAATTTGTTATTACAACTGTCAGAAATTCTAAACAGATACATTAAACTTTTATATGAATCTCCAGTAGCTAGGAATCGAAAGGTTAAGGTAAGTTTTGTTGATGCAGGAATTGGTTTTCTCATATTGGTGGTCTATTTCGTAATTAATGGGCTAACTTGATTCGAAAGAAGTTCAAAATTACTTCGGGACATTCTAGTAAAGTTTTTGAATAAAATATCATCGAATTCACAACACAACGAAGTTTGCTTCCATCTCGCTAAAAACGTTCGCTCAGATACGCCTATTCTACAAGTCGCCGCTGTAAAAAAAATGTCTTCCATGGCGAGCGTTTTCGCTCCTTGAGCTCCTCATCGCTCAATATTGTAATTGCTAAACATTTTGCCAAATCGATGCTTCTTGCCGTAAATTGCTTGATATTTTGTTACGCCGCAATCGACCATCATTGCTCATGATTGAGCAATTTTTATTGCCCATGTAAGCGTACCTTTATGTATAAATAATTTAGAAGTAAACATTAAGTAGAACAGGTGGATTATTTGATTTGATGGAGAAAGATATTTATCTGATTTACACAGATCTAGATCTGATTTACACAGATGATTGGCAGGGATAACCAGACTCATGAACTGAAGAGAAGAATCGGCCTTGGGTGGGCAGCATTTGGAAAACTGAGAGAAACTTTTAAAAGTGAGCTGCCCACATGCCTAAAGAGAAAGGTATTTGATCAGTGCGTCCTCCCAGTCTTGACGTACGGAGCAGAAACACTTACCTTAACAAAAGCAGCAGCTACCAAACTGAAAGTCACGCAGAGAAGAATGGAGCGGTTCATGTTAGGAATAACTCTGCGAGACAGAATAACCAACGAAGACATCAGGAGAAGAACCGGAGTGACTGACATCATCGAGAAGATAGCCAGACTAAAATGGAGATGGGCAGGACACGTAGCCAGAATGACAGATGGGCGATGGACAAAGAGGTTATTGGAATGGAGGCCAAGGGAAGACAAGAGAAGCGTCGGTCGACCACCTACAAGATGGACTGACGATTTAAGAAGACTCAATAAAAACTGGATGAGAGCGGCGCAAGATAGACGGGGTTGGAAACATGAGGAAGAGGCCTATGTTCAGCAGTGGACTCTTGAGGCTGGATGATGATGATGATGACACAGATCTAATGATTTGTGATGAAACTAAAACCATGAAAACTAACAATTATAATAGAATAAAGATATAACTGGTTGAATACATATAACTGGTACAAATTATAAAACTAAATGAAAAACTCTTCAAGGATTTTTTTTGCAGGAATAAATTCAAGAACTAATCACAGTTGAACCGTACACCAAACTTCTAAAGGATGCAATCAAATCTTTAAACGATTATTTGGCATGTTACCAAAAGAAATGACAAACACCCCATTATAGCAAGACGCCTAATCTTTATGGATTACCAAAGATACACAAAACTAATGTACCACTAAGACAATTTGTAGTAGTATGAGTTCTCCTTGCAGAAAACTGTCCAAATTTATTAGTCATCATACAGCCAATGGCATACAATACTATACTAACACATTTGTAAAAAACAAACAAATGTTTTTAAAAACATATTAGAAATGTACTTTAACCCCAATAAAACTTACAAATAAGATCTAAAACCCATATTTGGAGAACACGATCATTCAGTCTAGGCTTAACAGTCTCATGCACTAGAATCATTGGTCAAATTCCTGATGGACAATATAAAATGCACCACATAAACATAACAACTCACTACCACGAATGGATGTTTAGAAAGTGATCAATAGAACAACAAGAAAGATACCAACCTAGATAACTCATCAATACAATGCAACAAGATCTGGTACCGTGACTGAACAAAGCCAGTTAGAAGAAAATACCAATAATGATGAGGTAACATACGAAGGGCGCATAATTTATACTTAAAAATAACACAACACATACCTAAAGAGCAGGTTCAAATGACAAGCGCTTAACGCGCGCCAAATTTTTGTAGTGTTCACATGGTGCGCGCTTGTTATGCGTTGAATGTGCGTTGCCGCGGCGGTACTGATTCGGTTTGAGTACATTAGTATACATTAGTTGAAGATGAACGTAACAATAGTTTTACCGGTGCTTTTATACCGACAGCAGAAACGACGCGAGAGAAGACGGAGATACTCAGTACACCCAATTTCTTGATGCAGGCTGACTGAAAGCCAGTACATAATGTATCCTAAGCTAAGAAAAATAGGACTCAAATTTTATAACTACTTCAGAATGACCATCAAGTCATTTAATAAGTTACTGGCTCTGATATACGATGAAGTCGTAACAGATGAAAACGTTGTGCGATATTGTATTTCACCAGAAGAAAAATTCATAATTATATTGAGGTAAGATTTTTTATTAATAAAAACAAAATCGGAGAACGTTTTTGTATTACACCTCTAAATAATTCGGTATTAAAAGCTTCCGTTTCCATTTCGGACGATTTATGGACGAATTGAGCGAACCGTAAATACATATTTCCGCGTCAAAAGGGCGCGGTCCACTGGACAAATGGACTAAATTAATGAACGAGAAAAAAGAAAAGCAATGATCTCAAAAGCGCGCTTTGACGCGCGACGCGCTATGCCAACAGTCGAGCGCCAGCGCTAGCGACGGTGCATCCTGCATCGTTCAACGCGCGCTTTATTAATACGCGTATTCGCATGTGTACGGTCGGAATAAAATTTATGTAGCGTTAAGCGCTTGTCATGTGAACCTGCCCTAAGCATAAAAAGATCAGATTTTGATGTAAATTTATTAACACTGTGCAAAATTTTGATTTATATAATGAACTGACTAAAAGTAGGCGCCTAACACCTAAATCTCTTACAACCCTTCTTTATAACCCGCAGTTGGTTGGTATTAAACTCTTAATACATTTCTTGCATATTAACAAGATAAAGTTATGGGAAAAAGGAAATAATAAATAAAGAGATAAAGTAAATAAATATACAAAAATAAATAATTTGAACAATATATTAAAAATTACATAGATAAGTCAAATCTGGTAAAGTGCACAACCATTTGTTTCTAGATAAACATTCTGTATGCCATACTAACTGCAAATTGTAGATGCACAAGGAATTTTTCTTTTATTCCACGACGATGAGGTAGCCAAATACCCAAGTAGGTAGAGGAAAATAAACTAAAGAAGAAAGAGAAGAAGGTTACAATACGTATAATGAGCCAACCATAGACATGTACGAGTAATACAAGATAGACTGTTCGTTGCAATACCAGCTCGTTCCCCCAGTGCGACACAAAAAACTTACGCAAAGCAGTCCCTGCATTTCTTTATAATTTACAGGTTTATCGACCACGTGACCTAAATTACCAATGAGAAGGTCACGTGATCGATAAATCCGGCCCATTAAAAAGAGATGCCGGGACTGCTTTGCGTCAGTTTTATTTGTCGCATTGGGGGAACGCTACAATATGGCAGCAGTCAGTCTTTTTGTATTATATGTCTATCAGTTTAACAGACTGCTTCTGAAAAGATGGAGACCAATGTAAACTGTTAAGACTTCATTTACTTCCAATTAACAAAAACATAATATTAATTATTTTCGGACTGGAAATTGAAATGTCAAAAATTTGTAATTTTAATTAAAATTACTGTGCTTTATTCCCAAAAACTGTAAAATATTCAGTTAAAATGAAATTATTAAAGTAATTTCATTTATAATTTCGTTTGAAACAAAATAATTGATTCCATTTTTCAAATTTTATCTTTTGAAAATTGTCTGTCAAACTGTCAATATGAATAACGATCAAACAAAATAGTTCCAATGTAATAATTATAGTTAATTTCGGTTATATTATAAACTAATTAAAAAAACTAAAACGCCACAAGAAAATGCTAACGCGTGCAACAATCAGTGCTAAGTCAAAATTTATAATTGGAAATTAAAAAAACAATCACCCAAACAGTGAAGATAAACCATAAAAAACAGATTTAACCGCCCCTTTTTCTTGGCTCCTTGAGATAACCAATCTAGAAGCGCTCATGAAAAAGTAGCCCTAATATCTTACCTTACGAGTGGTACCCACCTGCTCACCTGTAAGTAGACGGTGGAAGGTACAGTGCACCACAAAATTTCAGAGGGACTATTCAGAGATTCGAACCGCTTGTTTGGCACGTATTTTGACTGTTTGCAAACAATAAATTAGGTTGTCTTTTATAGTTTTTCCCTGAAGTTACAGCTTCTCTTAATTTTGATGTTAAAAAGAATCACGTTTTCATTTTCGACTAATGTTTATACAAAAATAAGAGGCGAACTGCGAACATAGGTATGCAAAGAAACGTGTCACGACAACCTCAATTAGCTTACCTGGAGGAACGGAAATTTTGAAGGGAAAGTTTTTGATACAGTCATGCTTGTTATTAGTTTGCGTTATTTGGGAATTTTTTCTGCTAATGTTTCTTAGTCAAAACTGTAGATCGGTTATTTTTGATGTTTATTACAATTATAAATAATCCACTTGTCGTACCCATAATTATTTGAAGATCAGTGATGTGTCTGCTATCAATATTTTGTCATCAGAATGTCGGATATCACATATGGGTACGCTATTGATTTTTATTCTAGCTGTTTCGCCTACAAATTCTTTTCTGAATATATTTTCGGAATAAGCATTAAAAAAGGATGGTGATAAAACCCATTCCTGCCTGATTTTGCCCATTTCCAATATGTCTACACGTACACGTATTACGGCTTCCTATCCATAGTATAAGGTTATTTAATATTCTAATACCTATTCATTATCCAATAAAATTCTGTATTTATCTTTATTTTTGGTAAAACTGTTGCTCTGTTTATTACTTAATTAATTAATTAATTAATTTTTTCATGCAGGCTGACTGAAATCCAGGACATAATATTGTATCCTAAGCTAAAACAATTCGGACCCAAATTTTTTAACTACATACTTCAAAATGTCCATCAAGTCATTTAATGAGTTACTGGCTCTGATATACGATGAACTCGTGTAACAGATGAAAACGCTGTGCGATATTGTATTTCACTAGAAGAAAAATTAAAACTATATTAAGGTAAGTTTTTTTATTAATCAACACAATATCGCAGAACGTTTTTCAATGTCATTTATAAATAATTCATTATTAAAAGAACTTCTTTTAAAAGGTATATATATTCTAAAATTGCCCTTTTGGGTTACAACAGAACGTTTTCGGACTAATAAGTCCATCATCAGTGCAGTTACCAGGTATACACGAGGGAAGTCACTAAATATGTGGTTAAAAACCCTTTTGATGTTAACTTTGTTAATAATTACATATTTGTTGTTAAATTTAAGCTGATTATTAAAAGCATCCGTTTCTATTTTGGACGATTTCTAGACGAAATGAGCGAATCCTAAATATGACTATCCGCGTCAAAAGTGCACATTCAACTGAAAACTGAACGGAACGGTGACACAGAAAACCAATGACCTTAAAGTGCGCTGGCGCGCGCTGCCAACAGTCTGAGCGCCAGCGCAGCGTTTATCGCGCGCTTTATTAAAACGCGCGTTAACATGTGTACGACCTTAATAAAATGTATGTTAGTTGTAAACGTGCGTTGTCAAAACGCGCGTTAAGCACTTGTCACGTGAACGTGCCCTTATGGTATAAGTGCAATCGTACGTTGCGAACGAAGTTAAAAGCATCGTATAAAACGATATTTATCGGACACCTGACAACAAAGACCATGTTATTTTCTTCTTCTTTAAGTGCCGTCTCCCGATCGGAGGTTGGATATCATCATCACTATCTTTACTCTATCTACTTCTACTCTGACGAGTTCTATAGAACTGCATTTAAACCAGTCCCTTAAATTCTTCAACCATGACACTCTCCTTCTTCCTATACTCCTTCCTTCTCTTATCTTTCCCTGCATTATCAGCCTTAACAGTTCATATCGAAGTCCCCTCATTACGTGTCCCAGATATTGTAACTTTCTTATTTTTATTGTGTTTATTATTTCGCATTCTTTGCCCATTTTTCACAATACTTCCGTGTTAGTTTTCTTCTGTGTCCATGCTATTCTAAGCATCCTCCTGTAACACCACATTTCAAAGGACTCTAAATTATTTATGTGTTCTTGCTTTAATGTCCAGCTTTCAAGTCCTTACTGCAGTATCGAAAACACGTAGCAACTCAGTGTTGTTACTCTCAGTTCTAATCTAAGGTCTTTGTTGCAGACAATTGTTTTCATTTTTACAAACGCATTTCTTGCTATTTCTATCCTGGCTCTTATTTCGGTTGTTTGATCATTATTGTCTTAAATCCAGGTTCCTAGGTATTTGTGTTTATCAACCCTTTCTATCGGTACAATACCATTTCACAAATGTATGTTTGTTGGTATATTAGTTTTCTTTGTTATTATCATGTATTTGGTCGTTTTTATATTCATTTAGAGTCCATATTTTTCACAGAAACTGTTTATTTTGTTTAGCAGTAATTGGAGTTGTTCAGCAGAGCTTGCAATAATCACGGTGTCATCTGCATATCTTATGTTGTTAATAGATCTTCCGTTAATTATTATTCCTTCTCTTTGAGATAGTAATGCTTCTTCAAAAATGGCTTCACTATATACATTAAATAGTAATGGGGACAAAATACATCCCTGCCTAACTCCTCTCCTGATTTCAATTTCTGGACTGGGTTCGTTATTTATTACGATTTGTCCTCTTTGATTCCAGTAGAGGTTTGTTTGTTATTATTCGTAAGTCCCTAACAATGTTATTTTAAACAGGGTTAAATTTAATCGGAAACATTCGGGTTTCAATTGGGAACTACGTGTAAATATGATTTTGACCTCTTTCTATTAAATGAAAATTTAATACTAGTACTAGTTAATATCTCTATTCCTCTTAAGTTGAAAACTAGTTCTGTAGTGTAAATCGAATTCTCAAAATAATCATATTTAAGAACCGAAATTGTGGATAATTCCGATTTTAAAGATAATTATTAAAGCTATCCTTTGTTCCACAATATCTCATTTATCAATCTCAAAAAGGTACACAGTATTTTTCACGTTTTATTTTAATTATATTTGAACATTTTATTACAGGGTAATATATATATATATATATATATATATATATATATATATATATATATATATATATATATATATTGATTTTTCGTATTTTCAAGTTTACTAAAATTCCTTAGAAGTCATTAGGAACACCATTTTGGAAAGGTTAAACAGTAATAATTTTAATTAAGTTGTAAACGATTATTCCAAGAATAGCCAATTTGCTTCAGTCGGCTATTAAAGGCATTATCTCTTTAATCTCTTCCAAAAATTTACCTGCCCAATTCTTATAACACTATAATAGTTGTAAAACGTGTATTTTAATACAGGTGTGCAACACCGTAATGCATTGTTGTACAGATTGACTTATCCTATTAGATTTATCATTCTTTGCACCTTATATTGTACTAGCATATCTAAGAAATGTTTCTTTTCAGTTTGTAGAAGATTGAAAAGAAAAAGTCGGTAAGAATTATGAAAGGTTATTAGGAAAAATTACTTAAAATGTGACGTAGGCTTAGGGGACATTCCGGGAGATATATCTTAAAAAACGAGTAATAGACAATGCTAAAAATAAATGCAGAAAAACTTAGTAATCTTGTGACAAAGCCATTTATATACATAATAGAAGGCTAGTGGCCATTCAGTAACTAAATTTTTTACTTTTGGTCTAAAAATACAAATAATAAATGTTAACATAACAATATAAAAACTTATAGTAAGAAATAACCATTTACATTGTTTTTTTATAATAAAATATTTGAAAATTGAAAATAAAGATGAAAATTCATTTGTTAATTATTTGATCATCTTGTGGTCTGCAATTCTTTAAATTGCTAATTCCTTGTTTGACGTAATTTATAGTTATTTCGCCAGTTATTATATTGAGAATTTGCAGTAATATCTGTTTGTCCCTTTGTCTATAAGGAACGGAAAAAAGGTTTCTCTTTTACTGTGTCGGAATTCCTCCAATTCCTTCTTTGCCGTCGTATGAAGGTATGCACTTGGTTCTTTTGTCTGTAGAAATCAGCCTAGTGTTTTTATAAATCTTAGTATTTTCTTAGTACTCTGTTTTTGTTTTTTTGACTAATTATTAATGAGTTTCAGTATTTATTTTTACATATTTTGTATTGATTGTTTTAGTTTGTATTGATTTATATTTATATTTTAAGAAAGCTTTGTTTCTTTGCATTTTCCGTTTTTTGGAATTTATTGTTCTTATTCCTAGTATATAATTATTATAAAAATCCTAGTCCTACTATAAAAAGAAATATACAAGCTGAGAGACAAAGACGGAAAGGCAACAACAGATAAACGAAACATTCTGAAAATAATTAGAGAGTTTTATAAAGATCTCTATACCAGCGAAAGACCATATGACAATTTCTCGACACGAGTAAGGACTCTCATAAATCACGCATATGAAGTACTTTTACCCATTACAGTGTAAGAAGTAAGAGCAGCTTTAAAGAAATAAAGAACCATCGATTGCCTGATGATGATGGATTCCTTATTGAGGCAACAAAAGCAGGAGGAGAAATCCTACTAAAATCAGTAAGCGAACTATTTAGTCAATGCTCATATGAGGCCATGAGGGTACGATTCCAAAAGACTGGAACAATCCAGTGATAGTATTTTTAATAAAAAAGGTGATATTTGTAAATTAGAAAATTATAGGCCCATAAGTACCTTGACACATATGTCTTCTTCTTCTTGACTGGCTTTACAACTCGGGGTGAGTCTTCGCTGCATCCACTGTAGCACTCCATCTTCTACGATCTTGCGCTTCCATTTCCCATTGGTGTACTCCAATCCTAGATAAATCAGGTTCAGCATCATCCTTCCATCTTTTTCTGGGACTGCCTACTGATCTTCTACCATCTGGTCTCTCAAAAAACACTGTCTTTAGCACTCTGTTTTCCTCTGATCTTGCCAAATGACCTGCCCATCTTATCCAGATTTATAATCTCTTTATTTGGTGTTTGAAGAACTTTTATGTACCATCTTTCTGTTTGTTTTTGTTGCTCCAGCTTCTGTACTGATATCCGTGTTCTCGATCTATAAGTGGTAACTATGGCTGTCTGCTTCTCTCATACTTCGCAAATTAATAATGTTACTACAGTGTTTTGCACCAATGAGGACATGATCTATTGATAACACATATGTACAAACTCTTTATGAAAATCTTAACGAAGAGGCTAACGCCTAAACTTGATTTCTATCAGCCCAAGGAACAGGTAGGTTTCAGGAGAGGATATGGCCCAAATGACCATTTGCATAGCTAGCACATTGCGAATGTTTTCGAGGGGTTGCGTGAATAATCAGAGTTCAGATAAGACTACATAACATTGAGAGATCTTCATTTATAACTACACATTAGTCTTATGTTACAAAATAACTTTTTCTCGTGCGAATGAATGGATAAAGTGATAAAGAAAATGTGATGACATATATTAAACCTAGCTTTGTTTTTTGTTACATTTAGAGATGTAGTAAAAACAAATACAGAATGCCTATACATATATCATAAATCATACGTTAAATCCGAAATTATTTTAGTTAGAGATATTGAAAGCTGGAATATAAACAGACATTACAGTCGCCACTACTATTAATCTATTAATAAGTAAAGAGGAAGGAGAATATAGTCAAACGATTGTAAATTTACGTAACTTGTCATATTTTTGCCAACATTTTTATTTTGAGACAAGTTAATGCGAAAATCAAACTTAACCTTCCAAAGGTTGTTTCAAAATAGATTATGGAGTGTCGTGATTCAAAAACGACGAGGATAATGATATTGAAAATCCATAAAGACCAAAAACTGGGAAGGTAGCCAATCATAATTAAGTGATGAAATATATAAATATCTAAAACCTAACGATATAAAAATTAAAATTGAAAGATTCGTGTATTATGTAAGTTTTTAACTTTAATATATATTTTTAAAACCATTATTATAAATGTAAAAATTAGTCCAGCCGAGTTAGACTAAAAAAAGGCCTAACCTTGCATGGCGAGCTGCCCCAAATTATTATTATTCTAAATTTTAGGGGGGGTCAATAGTAGTGTAAATCTAAAACCGCGACTGCATCCAACCGTTGCGTTTGCCGCCATCTTGAATTTTTTTTAAATGAAAAAGAAGAAACATTCGTTAAAATATCTCCGCCATTTTCCACTTTTCGACAAAAATGGTAAGGACTGAAATTGTTGCAAATGCGATTTCCTACAATTTTTTTTGTGCGGTCGATATTTTCCAAATTAAGGGGGAAACAGTAGAAAGGGGGGAGGGAAGTATAATTAAAGCAAGAATTGTAACCAAACTAAAAGATAATTGGGCACTATCAGAGGCAGCAAAACATTTTAACATAAGCAGAACCAGTTTTTCTATTAATAAAAAATTAAGAAAACAAGAAACTCTCGAAAGAAAACAAAGGTCTGGGTGCCCAAAACTATACTAAATTTAGGTATGTAAAAATAAAATTAATATTTTATAATATCTCCATCAGCATTGATAACAGCTTGTAGTCTTCGGTCCATCTGCGTGAAAGGAACTATGAAATTGTCTTCTTCAGAGAGCTCTTCCCAAACCTGTTGTATACCGTGCCACAGCTCTTCAGCATTTTGAGATATAAAATTAGGCCGATACAACCGTTTTATAATAATCCCCCACACATTCTCGATTGGGTTTAAATCTGGACTGTAGCCGGGCCATGGTAAGGTTTCGATATTGTTATTCAAACATACCATCAATACGCCATTATCATTCCTCTAGATGAAATCCATCCCCATACATTGGCGCTAAAATGACCAGCTGCTCGATATCTATCAACATACAGAAGATTAAATATATTATTATCTGGTCTATACACCCCAATTTTGCCCTTTTTAGAAGATTGACAAATTTTCTCATCTGTAAATATTACCCAGTCTCAAAAATCTTGATTTTGTAGTTGATGGTTTAAAGCAACTATAAGTCTTGATTACTTCTGTTGTGGTGTAAGAGCTTGTTTTTTTTGCTGCAGTTCGGTACCTAAGACGCTATGCTTTAATTCTGCGCCAAGTTGTTGTCTTTCTTTCAGTAAGAGTGTACAATATATAATTCGTCCCACAATAACGTATGGAAGCGAGACATGGACTCTGAACCAGCGGGAAACGACAAAATTACTGGTACTGGAAAGAAAGATACTGCGGACTATCTATGGGCCTTGCAGAGAAGAGACAACAGGAGAATGGAGAAGAAGACACAATGATGAACTCCAGACAGAATATGGAGATGAAAACATAGTACGCTACATTAAAGCAAACCGAATAAGATGGGCGGGCCACGTACTAAGATCGAGTGACGAAAGACTCCTGAACGCCACATTCTGGGAAAGGCCCGATGGCAGAAGGTCAGTTGGTCGCCCAAGAAAGAGATGGAAGGACGCAGTAGCCAGTGATCTACGCAAAATGGGAATACAGCAATGGAAAATAGCTGCTCAGGACCGACAACAATGGAGGATGGATAAAAAAAAACAGCTAAATCAATATGTGGAACTACAAAATAACAACAAAGGGAAACGAACATTTTGGTGGAACGATGAAGAGAAAAGAGAAATAAAAGAAAAGAGAAATTATGGAAAGAATACATACAAGACAAAACACAACAAAAATATGAAAATTATAAGAGACAAAGAACAAAAGTTAAAGAGATAGTTAAGAAAGAGAAAAAGAAAAGTTGGGAAAAATTCGGGGAAAAAATGGAAGAAAACAGCATAGAAAACGTAAAATTATTTTACAGAACACTGAAAAACCTAAGAAGCAACAAAGAAACGAAACTGAAACAAATTATGAACAAGAAAGGAACAATAATAAACGACGATAAGATAATAATGGAAAGATGAAGGGAACATTTTCAGCTGATACTGAATGGAAATCAAGCGAATACAATGGAGAAGGAAAGCCACAACAAGAGAGTATCCATGAGAAACACGGAAAATCCAGAAACTATAGAAAAAGAACTGGAAGAAGCAATGAGAAAGATAAAGATTGGAAAAGCACCAGGAAGCGATGAAGTAGCACAAGAAATTATGAAATATATAGGAGTAAAAGCAAAAGAAAAATTGTTATACATATATAACCTAATATGGAAGAGAAAAGTAATACCCAGAGAATGGACAAATGCAGTAATTATACCTATATACAAGAAAGGAAACACAAGAGACTGTAAGAACTATAGAGGTATATCACTACTATGTGTAGCAGCAAAAGTATACGAAACCATAATAAAAAGGAAAATCAGAAAAGAAATAGAACATAAATTAGAGGACGTACAAAGTGGATTCAGTAAAGGGCACAACACACAAGACCATATATTCACCATGCAACAAATAATAGAAAAAGACTTAAAAAAAAATAAAGAAATATATCTGAGCTTTATAGACATGGAAAAAGCATTCGACTCAGTCAAAAGAAAAGATATATGGGAAAGCCTAAAGAAGAAGCAAGTAAGTGAAGAACTGATAGAAGCAACAAAGAGTATATACATGAAAACAACAAATACAGTAAGAATGTTAAATATACGGTCAGAACCATTTGAAACAATTCAAGGAGTTAGACAAGGGGGAAGTCTCAGTCCAGTGCTATTCATAAATGTAATAGATGAGATAGTGAAAGAATGTAAGAAAAAATTCAAGAAATACTGCATCGGTTGGAACAGGATGCAAATGATAAACGCTGAGATGTGTATATTTGCAGACGACATAGTATTAATTGCGGAAACTGCAGAAAAACTGAAATACAACTTAGAGAAATGGAACCTAGAAGCAAGCAAATACAACTTAAACGAAAACAAAGAGAAGACTCAGATAATTAAAATATCAAGGAAACAAGGGACGGAAGATCAAATAGAAGTAATGATAGACCGACAAAAAATAATACAGACAAATTCATACAAATACTTAGGAACAGTAATCAACAACAAAGGCGATATCGAGGACGATCTTAACAACAGAATGCAAAACACAGAAAAACTATTCCAAGCACTAAATAGAGGATTCCTTAATTACAAAGAAATATCAACAAAGACCAAGATGACAATATACAAAACAATATATAGGCCTACAGCGACATATGGAGCAGAAAATTGGATATTAAACAAAAGACATCAGAGCAGAATTCAGGAAGCAGAGATGAAATACCCCAGAAGAACGATCGGAGTAAAAAGAACTGATAGAATCAGAAATGAAGAAATAAGAGAAAGACTCAAAATCAAACCGATACTCGACTCAATCAAGGAGAAAAAATTGGCATGGTTCGCTAACCCGGATGGACAATAATAGACAAGTAAAAAGAGTGTGGGACGCCAAACCAATAGGGAAGAACAGAAGAGGAAGACCCATTAAAGAATGGAACAGTGACATCTCGCAGATACTGCAGAGTAAGGGTAAGACTTGGCAGGAAGCAACACAGATGGCATCCAATAGGAAGGAATGGAGAAAGTTCGTTAAGAGCTAGGACACCTCAGAAGGCTGTAAAATACTGAAATTTAATGAATTGTATTATAAACGGCCCAACACCGAAAGGTACTGATTAAGTAAGTAAGTTATTAACTAAATACAGGAAATTAAGTCTACATATTTAAGGTTTATAATGTATTTTTATACAACAGAAAGAGGTTCGTGATCGTCGATTGCACGTAAATTTGGTCTTGCATGTGCAATAAGCCTTTGGACTATTTCTAAGTAGATCTCACGAAATTGTTGCAAAATTTTACGCCTTAGATTATCTTCATTCTGGGCTTCCCAATCATTATTATACACCATTCGACTCAAAACAGCCCAAAACTCTTCCATGGGTCTCGCCTGAGGCACATTTGAAGGGTTGTCGCGCTTGGGAACAAAATTTATATTTAACAAACGGCTGTGAAACATCAGCTTCTGAGATGGCACACCATACCAAAATTTTATCGGCAAATTTCACTTTTCTCTTAAACCCAAATTCGTCCGGTGCATCTTGTAGATCGCGTGTATAAAATCCGTCGGTTTCAGGAAATGGGTTTCATTTTCAGGAAAATGAGTACGTCTCAATGCACGGAAACATCTAGGAATTTTTTCGAACTGGGCTGGTGTGTACTAAGGAACTTTTTTTCTCTTATATCGTTTTAAATTATTTCTAGAAATTGTTCTACTTACAGTCATTCGTAAAACATTATATCTTCGGCCAACATTTCGCAAAGACTTTCCTAATTGGTTCTCCATACTCTGAATTAATCTCTGTTTTCGAGCAGGAATTAAAAAACTCTTGGTATTCCACTTTTGGTCAAATTAAGACTTTTAAATCTAACATTTTCCGAAAACTTTAGGGACATACGTTATGTATTATGACTACAGGTATGTTGTATATGTAAATAACACGTGAATTATGGCTATAATAAAAGACAATGAAAAATTTAACCAGTAAAGTAGTACCAGTAAAAAAATTAATAATAAAAATATGAGTATAAGGAAATAAATTATGTTTGATCAACACCTTCAGTTTAATGAATTCTTGCAAGAACACATCGCTTCGATAGTTTTATATTTCAAGACTAGCTCTTTCTAGACGAGAATGCTGAGGTTTTTATTATTTATGATTTAGTTTGAAATACCATCAAGTATAACCAAATACGTCTTGATTTATATGAAATGTTATGGAATACTATGCGTTTATTTCTTCTCCGGACTAACTCTTTGTTTTGGAATTAAACAGAATATATTGACATGTATAAATTTATTATATTAGAGGATGAAAATTACACTCTGCTTGTTATTTCTTAAAACTATGAATATATAAGTTCTGTTATCTACAATTATTTAACGATGTTTCTGGATGGATTTGAGTACAAGAGATTGGACTCAAATATTAATATTAAAATAGCAAATACGGATAGCTTATCGAACAAAGAAATAAGAGAAATAAATTATTATTATTCCATAGATACGAAGTATTAGGTGAATAAACTAGCGAAACTTATTTATTCTAAATAGGAAAATATTTATGAAGAGTATTGATTCTGATTTCTAACAGCAAATAATTATTAGTGATTATACATGAGAACTTTTCATAATTGTAAATAACATATACCAGGTGACTAAAAACTATATAGAAATACATAGATACTTTAATTATCTTACATGTGAGTAGGTAGGTACATTACACCTCCTTTTGTAAGAATGAAAATAATTGTAAAATGAATTTTCATTTAAATGGTATAAAACATTTGTATACATTATTATTTTATTTTAACACATTTAAATAGTTTCTTTTAGTCTCGATAGTCTTTCACTTCGTCTTATCGGTGTAGTCTCTGTGAAACTAGTCTCTTCACACTTTTTGGATTCACTATAATTATTGTCTTTATTATGTTTACAATCTATACTTAAATCTGTCTCATGTACATGTTTTCGTTTACTTTGACATATATTTAGTGTTAAACAATTTGTAATTTGTTGACAACTATGTGACGGATTTCTACGAAATCGTCGGTAAAAATATTTAATTATCCTGTATAAAATATAAAGTAACATACATTTTATCAAAAATAAGATTGCATAAGTGAAATAAGAACTATTTTTTATTGTGTCTGAAAAATTAATATTTGTTTCTGAGGTCATTTTCTCTAAATTATCTAGTTTATGGCTTGCTAAATTTAATGCATCTCGATCGAGATTATTTAATTGTAAGGGAACAAGGTGTAATTTGGATTCATTATTTATCTTAATATCATCACAACAGACTTCTGGAAGGGATAAATCTGGAATGATAGACTGAAAATTACTTTCTTTTGGATTTGAGACAGATATCAAAATAGTTGATCCGGTGTAAGTTTTGCAATTATTCGAAGTAGAAAAAATACCTGTGTTTGAAAGAACAATAGATATTGGCGTACTAGTCTGACAGCTTAAAGTTAAATCTGTTGGTTTGGGTAAAACATATATCCAAGAATTTGGTTTGTTTAATTTATGCCAAATTTCATATTCTGTTTGAATTATACGAGTATCGCAACTAGATGGTATGTTTGTTATTGAAGTTAACAATTCAGTTTCACAAATTGGATTAGTGTGTGTAAATCGGAAAGTATCAGGATTTTTGCAAATAAGTTTTTCTTCATCTAATGAATAACAGTCTTCTAATGTATCAATAGTAACATAAATGTTTCTATTTTCTGAAAGAACAAGATATTTGACAGATGGAAGAATAAAGGTAAGTCTCTTTAATGTTGGATGAATTATAGGAAGAGATATTAGTTTAAAAAGAGAATAAGGAGTATTACTAACCAAAGGTATACTAACCGTAATTAAAATCTTGTTATCAAAATATATATATTTAAGTAAAATGATATCGAAATATTTATGAGCATAATCGATAGTCAATGGAAATGGATAAGTCGATGTACTAGGTAAATGCGTTACCGTTTTAGATAATTCTTGAATTAGTTGCTCAGGTGTTATAACAGAAGGATGAAGGTTATTATTTCTTGCAAATAGAATAACGTTTATTAAAGTAGAATATTCTTGTTGTAATTCTGTTATAAAGAAAGTTAGTAAGGTAAAATGTTCTTCAATTTTTTGTTTTAAATCTAAATTAAAATATTTATTATTCATTTTATCTGTGTAATTGGTAATTGATTCAAAATTTTTATCAAAAATCACTTTGTTTCGGTCTAGATTTGTAATAGAGTTATTAAAATTTGCAATCGTGGCTTTTACTACATGAATTTGTTGTTTTAGTAAATCAAGAAGATGATTTTCGTTACTTTCAGCTTTGTTAATAGCATTATTGAAATTTTCAGCATCATCACTGTCTAAGGTACCGAATAAGGTCCTGAAAACAGATCCAATTGCATTAAATAGAGCGCGTTTTGGTCTAAAATGTTCATGCAGAATTATGTTTTTTAAAGTTTGTTCATCTTGAAAGAGTCTAGGTATGATTTGTCCTAAGAGTTTTAGTGAAGTATCGCATAATCGTAATTCAATAAGAACTGGTTTGTTTTGACACAGTCTTAATGTTTTTTGATAGGTGAGATCTACAAAATTTAATTTGTCTGTAAAAGGTTGTAAAGGAATATGACTTAATATGTTCCAATGAGTTTCAATAAATTGAACATTTTTTATGTGTTCGTAATAGATTCCAGGTGATTTGTTGATAGGAGTATTGGTATATTTCTTGTGAATTTGTTCACTATTTGTCAGCCATATTATTGCATACCTGAAACAAAAGCATGTTTCAATCTATTCATGTGAACTTTTATTGGTTTTTTATTTACTAAAATTGTGCAATTGACAGGAGAATTTATCTCTAGAATTTTATAAGGTCCATTATAATTTTGTGTAAGTTTTTTGGTTTGACCCTTCTTTGTTTGCTCATTTTGGAGATATACTAATTGTCCTTCTAAGAAAACGGTGTCATTAATCTTTTGGTCATAATATTTTTTACTGACTACTTTAGATTCTAATAGATTCGTTTTTGCTAACTCATGAGATTTTCTAAGCTTAAGTGTTAAATTATCTAAATAATCTTCATATGTATATTTGAGTTCTACTGGTCGTATTATACTGCTAGGTAGATTAGGTGTATATCCAAATATTAGTTCATATGGTGTGAATTTGGTTGAAGTATGATTAGTTGTATTATATGAAAACATAGCAAAATCTAGCCATTCGTCCCAATCGGATTGATCAGCTTTAATATAATGTTTAAGGTAGTCTGCTAAAGTAGCGTGACTCCTTTCTAATGCAGCATTTGATTCTGGATGATAAGCAGTACAATTTATATGTCTGATTTTAAAAAGCTTGGCGATTTGAGAAAATAATTTGGAAGTAAAATCTCGGCCTTGATCAGTAACTATTATATCGGGTTTTCCAAACTTGCAAATAAATCCACGAACCAGATTTTCAGCGATAGTCTTGGTTTCATGATTCGGAATTGCATAAGCTTGAGAAAATTTTGTTAAGTCATCTTGTAATGTTAATATGAACTTATTACCTGACTCGGTTAAAGGTAAAGGACCTACTATATCTAAAAATATTTTTTCTAATGGATTTGAGCTTGTTGTTGTTATCTCCATGGGCTTTACGAATTTTTTTCTAACGAGTTTATTTTTCTGACAAGATTCACAGGTTTTTATAAAGTTTTTAATATCATTTTTCATATTATTCCATTTGAAATGTTTTTTTATACGATTGTATGTCCGATGAAAACCAGAGTGTCCAGCCGTAGGACTAGTGTGATTCTCTTGTAATATTGTAGTTATTTCCTCAGGTTCAGGATTTGTTAGTATATCATGATAAATGATAATAGATATATCAGTTTTTCTAAAAATAAATCTAATCATAGATCTAATTTTTCCCCAACTTAATTTATCGTAGCTAAAAGTTATTCTGGGTAGGCAAATTTTTAATATTTTATCGTTTAATAACCAGTCTCTTAATTTTATTAGGGAATTAAATATATCTTCATAAGAGGTATTGTCCCAATAATTATTTTTTATAAATATGTAATAAAAGTTTTTATTTTGATCAGAAATATATATAATGTCATTTAGTCTTGGATTTTTGGCTTTCAATTTTTCTATATGACTGAATTGTTTATTTATTTGTTTCTGAACGATCTCATTAAAATTTAAATCTACGGAAACAAACAATGCTAAATTTTGTGAAAATGATGTAATCTTTTCATTTGTTTCTTTTATATTATCATTTGTTATTAATATAGTTTCGGATTTAGATAAGAACTGTGAATAAGTGTCATTATTTTCTTTACTCATTTTGTTTATTTGTAAGGTGATTGTTGCCGGGTTTTTGTTTTCTTCGCAAATATTTGTTTCAGATATGGTTAAAGGAGGACGACTTAAACAATCAGCATTTTGATTTAATTTACCTGGTTTATAAATAATTTCATAGCTATATTCTTCTAATGCTAATCTCCACCTAACGAGTCTTGATCCGGGATCTTTTACATTAAATAGCCATGTGAGTGGTTTATGATCCGTATAAATGAAAAATTTATTTCCGTACAAATATGGTCTAAAGTGTTTAACACTCCATACAATTGCAAGTAATTCTTTTTCTGTTGTGCTATAGTTTGATTCCGCTTTGTTCAAGGTACGACTAGCATAAGCAATAGGTAAATCATCTGGTACTTTACCTTGAGAAAGTATGGACCCTATTGCATAATTACTAGCATCCGTTGTTAAGACAAAGGGTTTGGTAAAATCTGGATACTGAAGTATTGGTTCTGAACAAAGTATTGATTTCAGGTTCTCAAATGACTGTTGTTGAATGCTTGTCCAATTAAATTCAACATTTTTCCTCAGCAGTTTTGTTAAAGGTTGTGTTAAAGCACTGAAATTTTTTATAAAGCGTCTATAATAACCAGTGAGACCCAAAAAGCTCTTAATATCTTTTTGTGTTCTGGGTATAGGAAAATCTGTAACAGCACATACCTTTTTTTCGTCCGGTTTGACACCAAATTCAGTTATTAAATGTCCTAAATACATTACTTCGCGACGAAAAAATTCGCACTTATCTGGTTGTATTTTTAAGTTGAATGTAGACAATTTTTCGAATACTTCTTTTAATCTTTTATTATGATTTTCTAATGTATCGGCATGAATGACTATATCGTCGAGATAGACAAAACATCTGTAATTTTGTATTCCTGAGAGGACAGTATTCATTAGCCTTTGAAAAATACTGGGAGCATTTTTTAATCCAAATGGCATTCGTGAATATTGATAATGTCCAGACGGAGTTGAGAAAGCAGTCTTTGGAGAATCCTCAGGATCCATTTTGATCTGGTGAAATCCTGATGTTAAATCTATTGTTGAAAAATATTTTGAATGACCCAATTGGTCTAATATATCGACTATATTCGGAAGTGGAAATGAATCTCCTATAGTAATATCATTTAGTCGTCGATAGTCTATAACAATTCGCCATTTCTTCTTTGCTGAAGCATCGGCCTTTTTTGGCACAACCCAAAGGGGCGAATTCCATGGCGAAGTTGATTCTTCGATAATACCTTGATCTAGCATACCTTTTATTTGAGTTTCGACTTCATGTTTGTGTACTTCAGGATACCTGTATGATTTAGTGCTAATAGGTACATTAGAATTTAAAGGAATTTTGCAAGTTATGGCATTTGTACTGGTAAGTTGATCTCCTTCCAGATAAAAGATATGATTGTACTCCTTGCAAATAGAAATTAAAGATGATTTTTCTTCACTATTTAAATGATCTGTTCTCAAGGCATTTTTTAATTTAGCAATTCTGTTAGAATTCGTATTATCTTTATAAGAAGACATTTTTCGTATATTTGCATTGTTTTGTAAATTTGGAATTTTTTCTATTGCTACTTGAATATCGTTTAATTCAACATCCGTTTCAGTAGTGTTTACGATTGAGGTTAAAAAGAAATCATTTTTTACTTTAACAACACTAGGACATAAAAATACACCTTTAAAGATTTCGCGTTCGGGACATAATCCTTCGCTTAATTCATTATTTATTACTTTAATTTGAACAATTGTTTCAGTTCTTGCGGATAGAATAGTTTTATTACTTCTTGAGTTAGAATTAGAGTTTTGATTTAGTATAAGATCGTCTGAACAGGATTTTTCTTCTGAACAGGATTTTGATTTATGATTTCGTGAAGAGTTACAAGTTTTATTTGTGCATATCTCAGTGGATTTTACACATTTTGGACTTGAATTTTCTTTGGATTTAGAGTTAGATTTAGATTGAATTGGATTGGATAGTAGTTCTTCACTACTTAAGGTTATTTGGATATCATTGGTTTCTAAATAAGAATGATCCTCTATGGATTTAGCATCATAAGGAAATATTTCATCGATATTAGAACTTGTCTCGATATTTTGATCTCTCAGAAATTCGTCATTGTCATTGTTTAATGGAGATTTTATATATTCGATTGAAATAGAACAATTTTTAAAGTTTAATTTATTTTCTTTATAATCAATTTGGCATTTATTTATTTCAAAAAAATCGCTACCTAATATACCGTCGAAATGAAGAGGAAAATCGTCTTCTACGACATAGAAAACATGAGTTTGGACAAAATCTTTTATCTTGAAATTTACGTTACAACTACATATAGTTTTATTTGGATTTAAGACATTTTTATCAATGCCTCGTAGAGTAATAGACTTAGAATAAATTTTTGGAATGTTTAGTATTTTTGAATATTTAATTAAAGAAATATCTGCGCCTGTATCGATTAGAAACTTGCAAGAGGATGGATTAGAATTATTTACTAAGGGTAAATCTACATAGGAAGTGACTGAGAAGTTGATGGTTGTGATACGGCCTGAACTGAACGAACTCCTCGAGAATCGACCGTTGGTTGTCGAGGATTCTGGAAGTTTAAAGAATTTGTTGGATTTTTGTTTTTATTGTTAAATTCGCGTTTTCTACATTCTTCTATAACGTGACCTGGTTTTTTGCAGTATCTGCAAAAACGTTGGGAAGTGTTGGTATTTTCTTTTCTTAAGTTTGGAGGAAAATCAGAATTGGAATTTGAATTTGAAGGTTTATAATTTTGATTTTGAGAATTTGACCTTTGAAGATTTGAATTAGGATATTTTGGGTTTTGAAAACTAGAATTTTGAAGATGTCTAACATTTCTATCTGAATTGTTTTTATATCGACAGTTATTTGAGGAATGGTTATTTCGTTTGCAAATATTACAGAATGGTCTGAAAATTTCTTGTCTTGATAACTGTTCTTGTTCTTCGGCAATTGCTATAGCAACAGCTCTTTCTAAGGAATCTGGATTTCGGGCTTTGATTAAAATAGAGAGGTCTTTGTTTAATCCTCTAATAAAGACATTTAGTGCTTGAGTTTTTAAGAGTTTAGTACATGCATTTCTTGCATCTGGAGATAAGTCTGGATCAAGTGTATTTATTAATTTTATATAGCAATTTTCAACTTTATTTGCAAATGACATTACATTTTCACTGGGCATCTGACGTAAGGAATGTAATTCCAATTGCCACTGACCTTCAGTTCGGCGTTCAGAATAAGCATCTAATAAGAAGTCTTTTAAATCTTTCCATTCGTCAAATGTTCTGTTTCTAGTTATGGCCCTAGCTTTATCGGTTAATTTAGTTTCTATAATGGCTAATAAGATGGGTTTGGATTGCGGATTTACTAAATTGTATGCTTTATCACAATTGTCTATGAATTCGTATAATTTTGATTTTGTACCATCAAATCGAATGAGAAGTTTTTCAGCTATTTCAATTGATACTGACATTTTATTTGAATTAGAAGTAGAAGAATTTGAAAGAGAATTTGAGTCGGGAGAAGGTATTTGTTCGTCAAATAAGTTACTTATATCAGGATATAAAGTAGACATACGTTTACAAGATTTTTAAAATATGAGACAGAATTTAAGATAGAATGTACTTACAAGTAGAATATTGTTGTTGGTCGCATAGTCTATTATTCCACGGGTTCACCTCTACTTCCGATGGAACTACAATTGGGTTATGACTGGAACTGGATTTCGAACTGGATGTACTGGACCCCAATGTAATTAGTTGTAGTGGCGATTTTTCCACACTGACAGTTTTTTTTTGAATGATTCCTCGAAGGAAACAAGTCAATTCAAAAATTCCTCAGCTCTCCTTCTATCAGCAATCAGAGGAACTCTGCTACTAATATCCCACGTTCTGACACCAAATTTTGTTATGGAATACTATGCGTTTATTTCTTCTCCGGACTAACTCTTTGTTTTGGAATTAAACAGAATATATTGACATGTATAAATTTATTATATTAGAGGATGAAAATTACACTCTGCTTGTTATTTCTTAAAACTATGAATATATAAGTTCTGTTATCTACAATTATTTAACGATGTTTCTGGATGGATTTGAGTACAAGAGATTGGACTCAAATATTAATATTAAAATAGCAAATACGGATAGCTTATCGAACAAAGAAATAAGAGAAATAAATTATTATTATTCCATAGATACGAAGTATTAGGTGAATAAACTAGCGAAACTTATTTATTCTAAATAGGAAAATATTTATGAAGAGTATTGATTCTGATTTCTAACAGCAAATAATTATTAGTGATTATACATGAGAACTTTTCATAATTGTAAATAACATATACCAGGTGACTAAAAACTATATAGAAATACATAGATACTTTAATTATCTTACATGTGAGTAGGTAGGTACATTACAGAAACACAAGTTGAAATATTACGAAATTCTTAAAAAAATTACTATTCGGCCACGTTTATTAATTCTGAAAGCATTTCTGTCTTACTAAGCACCCACATGATTGGTCTTATGAGGATATTGACCGTTTGAAAAATCAGCATATGCTCATCTCCAGACTATGTACGTACTATTTGGTACCGTCTGCCTACTTATATTTACAATTGTCGGATAAAGAAGGCGTATGCCTACATCGTGGAGCCAAATAAACCGAGTGATAAAATAACCATACCAAAAGACTAAAATGTAGACGGTAATTAGTTAAATAAGCTTTCCCACGTAAGTCGATGATAAAATAACCGTGAAGACAAGTTGAAATCTATATGCGGGAATCCAAATAAGCAAAAGACCAATTTTTATAGACGATATTAATGTTTTAATGTGTTGGAACAAGTATTTATTGACGAAATAATAATCATTATGAAGAGAGCTCCAACAAGACGTAGTATACGCCTAACACAATACCATGTATGTTCAAAAACGAAACCGCATTTGAAAATCATCTAAATAAAAAAAATGCATCGAATCAACGGGAAAACACTTTGGAATGAAATAAGAAGTAAATATATAAAGGAAAGTATAAACAAATGACGAGAAATCAGTGGAAAGGGCTTATAAATCGAACAAAACAGTAACAAATGAAAATATGGGGTGATAACATGCAAGCGAGATAGGTCACATGCCCAAAGACGGAACAAGTAGCAATATATTATAAAAAATAGAACCAGAATGGCTGATATAGGATATACTAGTGCTAAATAATTATTCAGATACTTTTTTTTCATAGTTTCCGTAAATTTTGTTTTCCCTATTTATTTAAGATCTATAAAGAAAGCAAGGGCTGCACAAATACCACTTTTACCAAAGAAAGACAGAAAGTAGACAATATAAGAATAGAATAAAACAGTGTGATCAGAATGATCATTTAGATTTTATATGATAGAAAAACCAAAAGTAGATTAATATTAAATAACATAAAATATTATTAATACTTATTTGGATCAAGATTGTCTATTTTACAAATATAGGATAATCGTTTAACGTCTATTTGTTTGCAACTGGCAGCTCATTATAAATGCAAATCTTCAAATAGAGGTTAAGGGTTACCGTCAAGGTCATAAACCATTGCCGTACGGATGTAGTTGAAACCATACCTCCTTACTATTTTGTACTGAATCCAATAGAATTGTTGTGGTCTCAATTAAAAAGTAATGTGAGGAAAATAATAATTCTCCTAAATTATTTTATAATTAAGACCGAATGTAATAATATTACAACAGATTATTGGAAAAAGAGCATGTCAAAAAACTAGAAGAAAAATACTAACAGTTCCAAAACATTACAAATAGAGTAGTTATAGATTAAAACGATAGCGATGATAATGATACCGACTTAAATGTAGTCGATAGTTAAGTTTAATTTTTTTTTTGTATTTTTTTACTATGTTAAATATATTTATATTTTAATATAAAAGTATTACTTATATGTATTTTTCTTTTACTTTGTGGGATTGTCGTAATTTTGATAAAATGTATCAGTATATAAGTCCGATCCTGTATACAACTATACCTAGAAAATTAAATCCGAAATATCTTGCAACGAACTATATATTAACGGAACAGCTCGTCAAATATCTGTTTAATGCGGTGTCCTGAACAGGGTGGAATTTTGCTTATTATCCTGGAGTAGTAGTCTTTAAATTAAGGTAAGTGACTTTTTAGAAATATGAATTTATATAAAGTTGTTTGTAGATTTTTAATTACGTAATGTACCTGAAAGTCCCATTTCAGGGACCTCCCGAGGACCTCCCGAAAGATGCAGATAGCGTTAGATAATGTATGTTACAGCAAAACACACTTCTCTTAAAACAAAGTCTAATAAATAAAAAAATATAGAAAAAGACAATATAGAAATCCAAATATTGGATTAACATAAAACAGTAGTACAAAATTCAGCCACCCACTGTATACACCTTATTACTGCTTTAAAAAATTTACATAATATGCTTACAAATATAGAAAGTTCACAGTAGTGTAAGAGGCTAATGATCATAATAAAACAATTTAACATTCCTGAATACGTGCTAAGCTTTTAATCGTTTGATCAAGCTGATAACGAATGCTGGCTTACCGATAAAAACGTAAATTTTATCGTTTTCTTTCATACAGTTACAGTAATAGTCATAAAGCTGTTAGTAGGTAGCACTAAATGAAAATAAACGAAAACACCAATTAAAAATATATAAAAATATATTTTAGGAAATATGGACACGAAAGTGAAACAAACGTATGAAGAAATTGAGCAAAAAATTGAAAATACCAAGACACTTATTTAATAAAGAGAAGCAGAAAAAGAGATTGTTTCGCTCCTGTCCACACTGTAAGTTGATTATTTATTGGTTGCGCTGCTCATATTCGCTTGATGGACCATTTACTTCATCAAGGTTTTCCTGATTACTTTTCATAGTTTCCGAATGACTAAGGCTGCTTTGTTAATCTTCTTTGTTTGCTTTGTTCGTTCCTGGTCCACTCTTATCCCAACGGGATCCAGCAAAGCACCGCGTACTCTGAGAAGGATAATAAAATCTGGATTTCGCCTAATACCAGAATTAGATTTTACTCGGTCGTGATCATTTCACAGAATTAACACGGCCGAACATGAGAATATCCACCATAGCAACTTTGACAGCTTTCGAAGCCAAAAGATGTTGACCTCTTACATGGATCAGAAATTTTAAGTTAACCAAGCTGTACCTTCCACCGTAATCTACAGCTTATATAATAATTATGTGCACCATAATTCTTTGTTTATGGGCATTTCTAAAATCAAAAACGTTTTCCTATTCATGGAACGACCATTAGATGCCTGGGCAGAATCAGAGGTTCTGAAATTACCAAAATTTTTATCTTTAATATTGAAATGTTTATATCTATAAGTAGGTTTATCGTCACAAAAATACACTTTGGAAGACTGAACCGCAAAACACAGGCAATCAAGATATTTTATATTATGCCTTGTAACTCTTTTACGTCATTTCCAAACAAAACCATATCGTGCCGTGTATTAGCGCATATAAATAGCAGTACATTGTAGTTTAAGAAAGCTGAAGTTTTTCTCTTGATAGCTATAATATATTATAAATTTCGTTTTCCACTGAGGGAGTAAGCTGTCGCCACTCAAGGTAGATACACCCGTGACTGAATTCACAAGGGAAGAAGAGACGGAAGCTGGCAAAATGCCTAAAGCATGAAAAGCCTAGACCTAATTAGCACTAGCACCCGAGATAATAAAAATCATTATTGAGGAGAAGATCAGAAGGTGTAATGAGTACAGGATATTATTCAGAGGCTAAGGCATTGCTAAGAAGGCAAAAGTTCCGAAGAGAAAAAAAGGAATTAGAGCAGCCTGGGAGCTACAGACCTATATGCCTGTTAAATACCTTATTCAAGGTCTTTGAAATTCTTGGGAAGACAAGGCTGGAGAGGGAGATAATGAAGAAAGGTGGTGACATATCTGACCACCAGTATGGGTTCAGGAAAGGAAAATCTGCTGTAAACGCTATAAGCAGGATCAAATGCTAGATCTTCATCTAGGTGCAGGTGAATAATAGCTTTCTTCCTTTATATACGAAATGGTTTTAATAGTGCTATCTGGAAAATTATTGTCAGACTACTGAGCAACTTGGGATTATTGCCAGACTACTGAGCAACTTGGGGACAATTCTCTACATGCAGAACTTGGTCAGCGACTACTTCACAGATAGATATATCAACATTATGAGGAGAACTCTATGAAGAGCACGGCAGGAGTGCCGCAGGGCTCCGTCCTGGGCCATTTCTTTGGAATGCTCTGTACAATGAGATTTTGTAGACAGACCTGGGCAATAGCATATGCGGATGACCTGATGGTGTTGGTGAAGCAAACGAAAACTAGTCAATCATGTATATATGTAATCGAGCCCTCAACAAATTGAAGGCAAGGATAGAAAGCAAGGACCTCATGACTATGATCTTCAAAGATCCAAGTGCCGGAGACCATATAGTTTTTTTTTTGGAGGAAGAAATCTGCCAAAAAATAAAGTACTTGGGATTAGTATTAGATACGAGGCGAAATTTTGGTACACACGTTAAATACGCCGTTCGCAGGGCAGAGGCGAGGACTGCGGTGCTGAGAAGGATTATGCTCAATATGCGAGGACCAGGAACTGGTCACCTCTACAATACCCTACCGTTATGGCAACAAGTGCTTAACGTAAATAAATATAGGGGAATACTAGAGAAAGCCCAAAGAAAACCACTACTCAGGGTAGCACGTGCATACAGAACAACATCAACGGTGGCAATACAAGTGATCACGGGTGTGTTGCCCATCCACCTGATGGTGAAGAAACGGACAGAAACCGACGGGAAAAATGAGGAGAAAATATTAGCTAGGAATACAAGTATAACGGAGTGACAAGAAGAATGCACAAATGAGATTAGGGCGGCCCTGGTGGGGATATTAATTCTAAATATCGTAGAATGGATGAATTTGACATAAGACACTAATTCATCCACTTCACTCCACAAACTGTGGAGTGGCTGACACGGATAAGCTCTGCGTCAGAAATGAATTACACAGGAAGGTAGGTAGAGTAAGAGGAAATACCATAATATAGGTTGCAGTAACTTGAATTGTCAGAAAGAAGGAAATATTAGAGAGGGATCTGCAGCAAAGATAAGAGAGATTGAAAAAGGAAAAGAGCGAAGACGGGATATTCATGTGATGCACTGGTTCGGACAGGACCTACCGCATGAATAGCCGGGATGAGAGGGTGGACCAAGTTGGTAGGCAGTGAGCTGTGGGTGTATCTGTGAGCACGACTCCTCTAGGGGGACTGCACCCATCCAACACAAGCCAAGTCATCCTTAAACGACCTACACACGTCCCGAGTGTGCCATCCGACATGACTGAACTCCCAGATCATCCTTGTTGCTACACACGTTAGACCATTACTACAGTTGCAGTTTTCAGATTCTCCAATTTTCTTTTCAGAAGAGAATTGCATGATTCATGTCTCCGATCTGGGGTTGAATAAGCATTACACTGAACATTTCACAAAGCGGCAAGTTTTGTAGCTTTCCAGTAATTCCTCAATCATGGTTTTCTCATCCGTAGGTATTTGAGACATTTTTGTGGACTGAACACTTCGAACGGCTACCAGGAGTTAACGGATTAGTATGGTAAATCTTTTATTTACCACCTCATAAAAAATATACTATAAGGTTTTTAAACTTGTTTTTCTTTATAGTGTGCTCATTTTTAATATCCATAGTTCTTCTTCCTGAAGTCTCTTCGACATAGTGGTAGATTAGAGATTCCTTATTTATTATATACTTCGACAAAAAGTAAAAGACATTTACCATAACTACCTTTTCAAAATGCCCTTTCTTTGCCCATTCACAACACCCTATGTTTAGCAGCACGTTTTTAAACGGAATATTTGCAAATACAATGGCACTTCAAAATAATAAATATAATCAAGAATGATTACCTAACGATTTTTATGAGTTTCCAAGAAAGCTGAATCCACTTTATAAATAAATAAAAGGCAAAGGTCAATATACCTTGATCTCGCTGTAGAGAGTTCACAATCGAGAACAGTTAACACAAATCCTTATTGTTTAGCTAAATTTGCAAATAACAGAATTTTTCAAGTTTATAGTTAATTTCCCAAGAGTTGCTTAGTTTCTTTGTGTCTAAGTAATGCCATAAAGCACAATAAGGTACTGTTTTACCCACTCACTTAAAGCTACCACTTTTATACTTATTGCAATGGCTGTGCAGTTCATTCAATGCGTGAATTTACGTGATATTTTAGACGAAAGTTAGTTGACGGTGAGTGTTTATTTGACTAGCTATTTTTGTAGTTAATTTTTATATAGTTGTTATATTTTTATTAGATGTTTGTGTCGATTGCTATCTTCTCTATTAGATTTTGTAATTCAACTCCAAGAAGGAGGCATTGTACTTGTTCAGACAGGGTAATCTGAGTCTTCCTTATATTATTACTATAATAGTAGGTTTTTGATTACTTCATTTCAATGAATTCAATGACAAGTATGCTTACCGAATAAATAGTCGCGCACATAGAAAACTCAACAGATTTATCAAGCAAATCGAATAAACATGAATGTGACGTATTGCGTTTTCAGTAGCCTATAGTATTACATATTTCATTCTTCACGGAGGTTTGGGGGATGTAAATTTTACTGTTACAAAATGACCGACGACTTTTTGACTATAGACAAAGATTTATTAATTTCTTTAGAATAAAAGCCCGTTTTATGGAGTAAAACTATGTACTTAAATGTACAAAACTTTAATTCTCATGGTTTCTTGGCGGTTAGTAACGTCGGGAGTGTGTTCCTACTATAAATATTTAGAAACTTACGACACGAAGAGTGGTGACAGGGTATAAAAATAGAAAGTCAAATAGAACAATGCATAAGAGTATTTTTCAAGATAAAATTTATTTCATGCACCACGAATTTCCAACTGGACATATGAAGACAAATTCTAAACTATTTAATTCTTTCTCTTTTGAAATTGGCATTTTAGATCCTAAACAAAAGTTTTAACTCGGAGAACAGCAACTTAAGTGTTGTTATTGTTACGATAAATATCCTGGCCTAAAATAACTGTAAATATTATGACTAATATTCTGTTTTGTTGTAGAAATTTCGGCGGAGGACCTAGATTCAAATTATGGTAAATCATCCAACTAGATCTGAAGACCGCGCCCGCGATTTTTAATTGTCACGCTCGCCTATATAAATTATGTATTGTTCGCTAAATAAATTAATATAAATTATTGTGCTTTTTAATAAATTAAAATAAGAACCTTTTAATAAAGACATTATAAATTGAATAAAGACAACAGTTAAATAAATATCATTTCATTATATAGAAGAATGATAAGAAGCCTTAATGAAGAGACCGTAGTTATTACTGAGACTACTTACTATTTACTATTAACGGATTGTTATAATATCTTGGACACCTTATGCGGAACCAAAAATATAAGCTATTTGGTAATTAAAGAAATGATAGAAAATAAGCTAGGTTCTGATTGAAGGAAAATGGATTGATAGCAGAACTTGGAACTGGTATTTGACATCTTCAACCCCAATTTCCTGCTCGTACGGCTTCGGGTAGGACAGTCTTATCGTCGACGACTCAGACAAAGAGATGAGTTACGCATTCGGTACTTAGAACGTTTTAACATTGAATAAACAGTCAAAGAACTTATAAAATGTACCTAACTAGCGGCAATACATGAAACGAAATGGCGAAAATTGGTAGAACGCATATATTTGTCGGCTGTCTTTGCTAGGTCTTCCGGGTACGTATCTAGTATTGATATAACGTCTCAAACTGGGAGTGGTAGGCCATATAAGCAGAAAGTTTTCAACATTTGTATGTTAATACCATGTGTAGCCAATGACTGCATTTGATATCGCAGCTTTGTTGGTTTAAGATCACCTAAGGTAAGTTTCATCAATCGATGGATTTTCTCTTCTGCGCTGATACCAAATCTGTCGAGAAGCTGAACTTTTAAGTGTTAGTAGGCCGCTAGGGTTTCTCTCTACAGCACAGTACCAAAATTGTAGAAAGTGACTAATATTTTCAATGTAGACCTTTGTGGGTTTGAGGGAAAAGGAAATCGACGAGTCAAAGGCGTGCGGTTTTTATTTAAAAAATAATCAGGATTTTTGAACAAATTGATTGTCATTAAAATTATTTTCTTCTTTTATAGATGCCTTATATGAAGAAAACTAGTCCTTGTTAAATATATTTTTTGGAAAAAGCTGTTTATCTTTTTAAATTAATGAACTTATGACTGATTCAAAGATTAAATTTAATTCCTATTGTCAAATGAGATTTAATGACAAAACTAGTCGTCTAGTAACTTTTAGCACAGGTAAAACTGAAACTTAAGTACTTAAACAATTCTTAGTACAAATCAGTACTATACTCTGTTTTTTAACCAGGAGGAGTAAACTAAAAAGACAGATTCACACCCAAGAAAGTTACTAGAAAAGTCACCAAATACATCTTCTTTTTTGGGTTTGAATAATAATTTTTCGAATTCACTTCCAATATATATTATTTAGTATTTCTAATTACAATAAAAAAATGTTGGACTGTTATGAAAAAGTTGAAGAATTTTTAGAGTTTATTTATCACATTAAAGAAGAAAATCGTAAAAAGAACGTATACGAAAGCGATATATTCGTGATAAAATGGTATCTAAAATCCAATGGAATTTTACAATACTACTGTTGAAGTCTGCTTATATTCCAATACAAGCTAAAGTAATGTGCTAATAAAATTAGCATTACTTTAGTAAATCTTGATTTTAACAATAACTATTCTGCAAAACTAACCTGTTGCCTGTTTTATTTTGGCTAGCGTGGCTGTTATTTTCATTCCAGAATTATCAATTTTGATTTGTTTATTTATACATGTTTATAATGTATAAGCAAATCATGTTTTGTTTCTCATTTGAAGATATATGACCCAAATCTACCCGACATTTTTTAGGTGTAGAGGAATAATTACCACTAGTACTTGGCATCGAATCCACATTGTTATCTTAATAACACTAATATGTCGCGAAATAGTTCTGAAAAGAACTGTTTTTTATATAAATACAAACGAAATATCTAAAAATGTAAGGAATAACGCAGAAAATACAAAAAAATCGTCGATATACTTAAATATTGAATTTTAAAATTTCACAAATGTCATTAGTGTCAACATGTCATAATTTAGTGGAGTAAACTTGCCTGCGGTTGGACCAATTACAAACAAGCATTACAGCGCGGAAAATTTGAATTACTCCTCCTGGTTAAAAAACTGACCATAGTAATAAATGGGTCACCTTAACTGAATATTTATTTCCATAAAATATAAAAAATGTGTTCAAATAAAGACTAACATTATACATAATCTAATATGAGCCATCTATGTCATCTTTAGATTCATCAGTAGTATCTTCGCCTAGATCCACAACTACTGGTTCCATGGTAATTTTAACGAAGTTATCATGGTTCCATATATTCTGCTCTTCTTTCACTAGATGCTCGATACATTTTATTCACACTGTAAGATCACATTGCTGAAGTCACTATTAAGCAGATTTTTTACATAATTGAATTTGAAAGTAACATTGTTCCTTGCTACTTCATTATTATTTGAGCCCACATACGTTCTATCGGGTTTAACTCACAAGGATATGACGGCAATCGAACTACAATTACGCCTCGTTCTCGCGCCAGTTCATCTACTACATATTTAATATATTTATCTTAATCACACCATGCTAAGTTTACTAAGTCGATTTTCAAAATTGGTTCATCGAATTTAATATGTTTTTTAGTAAGCCAATCCGCAATCTCGGCTTTTTTCCATTTACCTAGTGGTTGATAACTGTTCTACACGTCGGCAGTGATATGGAGTGTTATCCATAACAATAACAGATCCTGGTCCGATTTTTAACAGCATATCTAAAAGCCATTTTTCATAATGATCTGCATCTATTTTCTCATGGTTTCCAGTATTTTTAGAAACAAATGCATTTAAACCTCATTCAACAAATGCTGAGTCACTACCAATATGGCTAATAATAAGGCGTTTTCCCTTTGCGGATGGGGCCTTTAAAACTGTCGATAAACCAGTTAGGAAAGCTTGTCATTTGCTTTTCACATTTAAATCCTGCCATATTTATTTGTTACAGTATGTCCTTTATTTAACCATATTCATCTGTATATGTTTTTTCCATCTCTTCGAAATTCTGTTATTTGTTTCAGATACTTTCTGCGCCATAAAATAATTTCTTATTTTTCAATGGAATACTATTCCTCTTCCTCTTTCTCTTGAAATACCGTTAAAGTTCATTTCACGTAAAGTACGTAACAAAACACGTCTTTATATTTAAGTTGGTACTAATTCCTATTTAAAATAAAATTCATGTACTGCACGATGAATGGCCTGTTTGGTTGTGTCATCCAATTTTATTTGTTTCTTTTCTCTTGTCTCAACCTTCGAAGTATTATTATCGTTTGTTACATCGTCTGTTTTAATTCAGGCCAAGAGAAGTTGGTAATCATCGACCTACACTGTGATGTCTTGTCATCACATCGACTGTCTTGGCCAACGTTGTTCTCAAAGAAATATGAACTTATGACGCTGCCAGCCCAAAATCCACACCAAACAATGACTTTTTCGGGATTGATTGGACGCTCTTGCATCTCATTCGGATTGCTATGGTCTCAATTACGTTTGTTGACGTAACCATTGATCTAAAAATGGGCCTCATCGCTAAAGATTATCTTTTGATGAAAATTAGGATCAGTTTCCAACTATTTCAGAGTCCAACGTTATGCAAACAGAACACCCAATTTGACAGATGTAGCTTCAACAATATGGCCGCTTCCAATTAGATTATATGACTAATATTAATTATATTTTTGTTGGTACGTAAAAAAGAACAGCTTTGATTGCGACAGATCACTACTCCACACTCGAGTAATTATCGGAAAATGATATTTTTTTTATCGAACTTTAAAGACAGAATGCAATACACACGGACACTTATTGTTTGTTAAATTGTTCAAAAAAAGATTAAAAAACGGAGTTTTCTTACTTACTGCCTCATATTCATATATTTAAGTACTTATATGTTTAGTGTTTGAAATAAATTTTTTAAGTGACGTTTAAGTACACTATAGAAACTAGAATGTACCTACATAAACAGCGAAGCATAAGTTAGGGATATAGCTTAATATTAAGTAAACAATAATACAACAATCATACAACTGTATAAATCAATTAAGTTTAAGTCACTTATCTACATCAACAAATTACACTAGTTTTTTATTCAAAGAAATAAATAATTTAATTAAATTAAATTTATAAGTTGTTTCTAGTTTATTACCCCATAAAACGAAGCCGAAAAATCACCAAAAAATTGAAAAATTACTGGGCGTTATTTTTTAACTGGAATATCTGGGAGAAGTCAATAGAAAAGACGTATTAACTCGTGGTTATCGAAACTTTTACTGCGTCATAACATTTAAGCAAAAAAAGCGACGTCATTTCATTCATTTCAATATTTTGAAAAAACTACATATTCTAGATAAAAACGTTAAACAGAAGACTTTCTTGAAAATACTTGCTCTTTTAAATGAGATTTTCTAAATTAAAAAATGTTTATAAACAAAAAAGTTATTGGAAATTAAACACGAAAGTAAGCATGTTTTTCAATTGTTTATAATTACTAAAGTAAACAATAAAAACATTTAAAAAACATTTCATAATGTAGGGGAGTCTGAGGAGGGTTGAGCCAGTGGGAGGTTTGAGCCATAAATATTACATCCATATTATTTTTCCGTTTAGTGGATGCTTACTCATTGGTTCTTTGACTTTATCTAAGTCCGATGTCAAATCGAAGTCTGTTAGGAAAGTTAGAGTGAAAAGTTGTTTTTCAGGTTAAACAATGTAAGTTTTTTATCGAAACGTATAAGGATTCTTTATTTACATTATTATGTTTAGAAATATGTAGACGAATTATACGAACATGATACTTATTCAACATACTTTCATGTATTTAATTATTTGTTAGGTTATGTGTTAAACGAAAAATCGTAATTTATTGTGGGTACTGATACGAGGGGAGGGAGGAACATATTTTATGTGGGAGGCTTAAGACATGGCTCAAACCTCCCATCATGATAAAAAACTGTGTTCAAAATTAAAGTATGTTTTCTTTTTTTTCAATATTAAAAAATGTGGGCCCACAATCGTTTGCTTTTTCTGCTAAAATGTATACTACGGCATCTACAATATTATTTTTTTTACAGATGCCTTTTAAATGGAAATCGAAAAGCCGACTGCCTACTGATCCTGAAATTTTGGAAACTGCAGTACAGGAAATATGTAGCACTAATGGTAAAATCCGCACAGTCGCTAAAAAATATAATATTGATAGAACGACTCTATCTAGATATGTAAATAAATTTAAATCAAACGAAAATGGGTCATTTGTAGCAAACTTTAATTCTTCGCAAATGTTTACTAATCAAGAAGAATATTTGCTAGTTTAATACCTACTCAGAAGTGCTGACTTACATTATGGACTTACTCCAATCGCAGTAAGAAAGTTTGCTTACATCTTTGCAACTGAAAATAATAAAAAAAATTTCAGCAGCTTGGGAGAAAAATGGAGCTTCTACGCGTGACTGGCTAAGAGGTTTTATGTCACGTCATAATAACTTATCACTTATAACACCAGAAGCCACGAGTGTAGGACGTGCCACTGCATTTAGTAAATATACCGTTCGGCTATTTTTTGACAATTTAAAGACCATCATGGAAAGGGAATCGATTACACCTGATTGTATATATAACGCAGATGAAACGGGAGCTACAACAGCACATAAGTCGCAAAAAATAATTGCGAAGAAAGGGCAGAAGCAGGTGTCAAAGGCAACATCGTGTGAAAGAGAATCACTGGTTACAGTTTTATGCACTATAAGTGCGTCTGGTGACACTATTCTCCCATTTTTAATTTATCCGAGGGTTAGGATCCAGGATTACATGACAAGAGGGCTTCCCATTGGTGCTGATGCTGCTGTTAACCCATTAGGCTGGATGACTCATGAGAATTTCGAAAAATATTTACTGCACTTCATTAGATATTTCCGAGTCGACATGAATCACAAGTGTCTGCTGATACTAGATAATCATGATAGCCATATTTCGCCAAAAGGGCTTAACATCTGTAAAAACAATGGAGTAATACTACTCACCATTCCACCTCATACTAGCCATAAGTTACAGCCCTTGGATACCAACGTTTTTGGGTCATTTAAAAGATTTTATAATGAAGCAGCCGATAACTGGATGGCTAACAATCCTGCACAGCTGATATCCTTAAAAGAAATACCTGAACTTGTGGGAAGTGCTTACGTTCGCGCTTTTACACCTGCCAATATCATAGGTGGGTTTTCACATACTGGTATTTGTCCATACAATCCAGCTGTATTTACAGATAGTGAGTTTACCAGTGCGGAAATTACAGACCGGCCAGATCCATCTCAAGCTTTACAGGCTACAGAAAATTTACTTTTGGCTACCCCTCATAGTTCTCAAAATAATCCAAATGCATTTGTAAGTCTTAAGGTTATAAGGCCATTTCCGAAAGCTCTTCCACGTAAAAAGAAAGCTGGAAGGAAATGTGGGAAAACACGGATTTTAACGGACACCCCCGAAAAAGACCAAATAGCAAATGAATTTGAAGAAAGAGCTAACAAGGAAAAGCAAAATAAAAAAAAGGAGAAACGGGTGAAAAGATTAAAAAAAATTGGCATTAGAAGATAAAAAACAAGTGTTAGTTCTTCTTCTTCCTATGCCCTCCCCATTAACGGAGGTTGGCGACCACATTTTTAAAGGCTTCTCTATCTTTTGCAACGTGGAATAATTCGTCTACAGTCATGTTTGTCCAGTCTCGAATATTTCGCAGCCATGACTTCCTCTTTCTACCTATTCCCTTTTTGCCATCGACTCTACCCTGCATGATGACCTGCAGAAGACTATATATATTATTTCTTAGTATGTGTCCAAGGTATGCAGTCTTGCGTACTTTTATCGTTCTCAACAATTTTTTGTCTCGAGAGTTAGTTAAACAAAATGAAATTGAGATAGTCATGGAGGACTCTGAACAATCTAACGATTCTTTCAATTTTTATAGTTCTGATGAGTTAACTGATATCGAGGAACAGATTGAACAAGAAAATGCTGAAGAAAGCTTTATGAATCAAGACATTTGTAAGAATGACTATGTTCTTATACGATTTTCTACCAAAAAGACTTTCCGACATTACGTTGCTAAAGTCATAAATATTATTGGCAACGATTACGACCTATTGTGCATGAGAATAAAACCTCCGGGATACAAATTTGTTTTTCTCGATGTTGCAGATGAATGTTGTGCACCGAGGAACGTTAAGCTACCAAACCCCTCCTTTACTGGAGGAACAGCTAGAACACATAGGACCCTTTCTTTTTCAGTTGATTTTTCTAAATATGAAAATTTATTCTAATTAAATACATACTATTTTGGCATATTTTTCAAATGTTTCTATTATTTTTTTATTATTGTTATTGCGGGATTAAATAATACCTATACACGGTTCACAATTTGTTGATAGCTCACTACAAGTTTAACCCTAATTAGAAAACTGAAATACAGAGAGGATAGGTAATACGATATAATAGTAAAAACCAACCTAAAACTGACGGTTTAAGACGTTTTCGACTAACCCACCTTATATCTGAAGGAATACAATACCTTATAATCCTATTACGGGGGTATTTTGAATGGTTAGAGATGAACGACCAGTGTCGTAGAGTATATGATTGAAACATTTATTTGAACTAAATAAATATATTTTTTAAATTGTACTTATGTAAATTGTATTTTTTAATAAAACTTATTTATTTTATTCAAAAATAAAAAGTTTCTTGCCATTTGTAAAAGATACATTTATTTAATTAAGGAAAAAGGCGCCAAATGTCGCCTGGCAAAATTTCCAATTTGTTTTAAATGTATCCATTATTTTCGAATCCGGAGAAAACTAATAAATATATTTGAAAAATTTAAACGCAGAATGAAAGATTACATTATTACGCAGGGCAGAAAGTCCCTGAAAACTTCTACAATGTTTATTTTAATATGTTATGTAACAGGGGTGAAAATAAAAGAGAAAATATAGTATAATTTTTAATTAAAAATATTGCATGCAAAAGAAACTTTTTATTTATTCTAAAAAATATTTCATTCTGCCTTTAAATTTTTCAAAAATGCTTTTTAGTTTTCTCAGGATTTGAAAAAAAAATGGATACATTTAAAACACATTGAAGATTTTGACAGGCGACATTTTGCGCCTTTCCCCTTTAATACCTTACGATTACAACTACTATTACTTACCTTATATAATTACGATTAGAAAACTATTCAAATTCAAAATAAATAGGATCAACTTCGGAATCCGAGTCGTCTTGAGGGTTAATAATTAGGTTAATAATCTCTACGGTCGCATCAATTATGTTATCAAGATCCCACATTTTTTGTTCTTCTTCTATTACATGTCTTACTGCATCTTTCCAGTTTTGTTTTGTAATATGTTATAAAGACTCGAATAACAATTCACGTACAACTTGTATTGTATATGACGTATTTTTTCTAGCCACATAACTTTTCATTTGTGCCCAAATGAGTTCAATTGGATTTATTTCGCAGTGGTAGGGTGAAAGTCTAAAGACTGTGATGTTTCGTCTTTCCGCCATTTTGTCAACTACGTATTTCTTGAACTTAGATTTGTGTTGCCGCGCAATTTTTAAAAGTTCTGCTTTTACCATTCCATCTTCGTAAGGCAGATACTTATTCCGCATCCAGTCAAGAATATCCTGTTTCTTCCACGCATTCGTTAGAAGTCTTTCTACTAGTCGTGAATGATAAGGTGCATTATCTAATACTATAATTGAATTTTGTGGTATGTGTTCAATCATTTGCTCAAAATACTCTTCGAAAACATCAGCTGTCATCTCCTCGTGATAGTCTTTTGTGCTTTTGGAATGAAATTCCAACAAACCATGCTTAACAAATCCTTTTTCACTGCCAATGTGAGAAATTATTAATCTACTGTCTTTACCAGAAGGTGGGGAGATACCAGTAGACCAACCTTCCATGACGGCTTGCCTGGAGCTTAATATATTTTTATCTGACCAAATTTTTTTTAGAGTATGACCTGAGTTTACCCACGTTTCATCCTGGTAGAAGATGGGAATTTTCTTCAGCCCGGAATTTTCGTATGAATCTTAGATAATTTCTTCTCCAACATCATCTTCTCCTCCCGGTCAATCAAAAGTGATTTTCGGTCTGATTTCTCCCACCGAAAATTTAATTCTTTTAAAACTTGCCACAATTTAGTTCGTCCGATATGAGGCAAATCCGGGTCGTCTCTAACTTCTTGTAAAATTTTGTTTAGGTTTGGTATTTCTTTTTTGAAAAAAAATCCATGAATTTTCCTTCGAATACCATTTTTGGCAAATTCATCAATTTCAATAGGCTTTTTCCCTCTCTTTAAGTGTTTGTGTTTGGGTTAGCTATACCGTGTTTTTTTCTTTCTGATAGGAACCTATATAAAGTTGACTCTCCTACGCCAGTCATGTTGGCACAACTTTCGACTATGTTGCGAACAGTGTTTGTGGGATTCTGAGAAACCAGAGCATCGTGAACATTCAGGACAATAGTCTTCTCTCTTGGTGAATAGACAGACTTACTGACTGTACGCAACAGTACCGGTGTAAAACTTGATGATGAAGCCATCACAAACAATCAAACAAAACGAGCACGAGCGAAAGGTACGTATATGTTCGTAGGTATATGGAATAAAAAATCACTCACGCACTGCATATAATTCGCAAAAGAAATATTCGAGACGCTAATTACTGCCGTAGACGCGGAAACACCGACGAGCCGTAAATTACATGCGATCAAAAACGTACTAAACAAAAAAATTGTTTTCGTTCGTAATAACTTCACCCTTTCAAGTTAAGTTTCGAATATAATTATATTATTAAAAATCTGGGGAATTCCATCTTAATTATCTTGCAACGAATAGTACCTTCGGATATGAATTTCAGGTTTTCTAGTAAAGTGATTAAACGCGAAGATTAGTATTGAAATATCCAAAGAGATAAGGTATTCTTATTTACAAAATTGTTAATGGTTAAATTCTTATTTTTATTAATATAATATAATAACCAACATTAGTCATGAAAGTTTTAATTGTTTTTTTGCTAAATATATTAGTATTAAAATATTATCAATATTATATATAACAGTATTAAAACATTATATTATTATTTAATGAATAAACACCTTAGGAACGCCTATGATTTACGACCGTTTTATGAGTTTGAGGCATATTTCGTGCTCTCAACAATTTGTGAACAAAGAATACATTTGCGAAAGATGGGCACAATCGGTGAAGTAGTTTGCAAACAATTATATTTGTTTATCCCATTTGAGAGAACAAAAGGTCATTTTCAAATAGCTGTACAGATGCTTTGTCAATATTTAGAATGTTGTTTTTTTCCGATTCTCTTTATAAGGTCTCAAATTTTCATGTTTTTTAAAAACTATAATAATTTTTACATGTTTACTTATAAATAATTGATGCACAATGAAGTACCATTACCATTATATTGGGAATATCCCTATTTGATAGCAGGGGATACTAAAGTTCTTAATAGTAATAATTATCGTATAACAAGGTAACATTTTTTAATGTGAGTTTATTTACAATAACCACTTGGAACTGTTGTAATATAACGAGAATAATTTACTACTTAATCGAAACTTTTCACAAGCTCGAAGGTACGAGTTTCACGTGTGTTAAGTTTCTACATCCGTTCTCCTTTCATCAAAACACAATCTTGTGGACGATCGACACACAACGAGACATGACACCTTGAAGAAACCAAGAAATTGAATTTTCTGTGCGTTTCTGTGTCATTTTACCCATGAATTAAACTGTAAACATAGCGTGCTGATTTTGTATTGCATTCTTGAGATGTTTGTGGGATATCGCTATTTACGAATGACAATTTGCATAAGAATGAATGAAATATTTATTAGTATACAGTGCAATATTGTATATTGTAAATTTAATGTATTCTTTTATTTATTAATGCAAATTTTTTAAAAACCCAAGTTTAAAATTGTAATACAACTCACTAAATATAAATAATATTAAGATGTGATTGATTGATAAACATCACGATAATATTCAAACTTATTTGTACATTGTTCTTTATTATTTCTTATACCATTGCCGTTGACAAAAAATTATGATGCCTGATTCTAACGCCTGAGCTTACGTTTTGCATTGTTAGTTAGGTCAACTTATCTAACTTAGGTAGGATCCCAAAGTCTATCATTGCATTATATAATGCAGTTCTTGATAACGACGAAGAGATAATGTGTATCTAGTAAAATGTTTAAGTCTTGAGTAATGCCTCTATACTTCTTACACTCCAGTTGATCACCCTTTTTATGCAACGAAAATATTATTCCCTTTAGCCACTCTTCTGGTACCAATTCATTTTGCCATATAAGTACTATTAGTTTATGGAATGCTGCCACCTTTTTTATACATTTCCGAACAGATTTCATCGATTCCTGGGGCTTTATTGTCTTTGTGTTTTATAATGGAATTTGACATTTCTTCTCTTGTTGGGTCTTCACTGTGTAGTTGACGTTGTAGATTTTGTTGATTGTCTATGTTGTAATATCGTTTCTCCTTCAATATCGTTTATATTTAGATGTTCGCTAAAATGTTGTGTCCATCTGTTAAGAACTGAGTTTTTATCATGTAGAATTTCACCGTTAGTGTCTTTACAAATTTTTAATCGTGGTTTAAATTCTCGACGGCTATTTAAGGATTTGTAGTATTTCCTCGTTTAATTTTTATCAAATAAACTTTGTATCTCATTGAGAGTGTTCTGTTCGTATTCCCTCTTCTTACGTCGATGGATACGTTTTTCCTCTCTTCTAAGACGTCTATACTCCTCTTTTTTTTCTCCGTGTACAACCTGCGTCGATGGTTTTTTTGATATGCTGCGTTCTTTCTATTTGCGGTCATTTCGCACTCATGATCAAACCAATGATTTCTTTTTTCTGACTCGGTTTTGCCCAATATTTCAACCGATTTCTGTAACACAATATCTCGTATATTTGCCCATAGTTGGTTAATGTCTTCTTCTTCTTCTAAGTTTTCTGTCCTTATTTGATTTTCTATTTGCTGTCTGTATACATTTGCAATGTCGGGATCTTTTCAAAAACTACCTCATCATCGAGGGGGATGATGAGGTAGTTTTTGGGGATTGTTCAATATACAGATCAACAGCAATTACCCAGATGGGCTCTTTTTCAATGCCGAAAGCTCTGGCTATGCTAGCTTTGGCGTAAGTCAGCATAACCATTGTTTCTCGGAAACGATTGCAACAATAAATTGTTTATTGGCGTAAAACTTCGGCAATAAATTAGCAATCAATTCCTTGTGGTGTGCTTTTTGGCCGATATCTCGGTTTTCCAGGGGTGTGTTTTGAGCTAGGTGATGATAGGAGTAGCTTTTGGATATTGCTAACTTTACAGACAGAAGATTGATGGTGTTGATGGCTGTTTTTCATGATAAAGATCCAAGTAATCTTGTACTATTGATGTTAATTCAGCTATACCAGTGGTTTCTTCTCCTTGGATGTTTTTTAATCTCATTTATTTCTGTCCTTCCCAGTTTTGGTCGTAAGTAAGTAAGTAGTTCATATAAATATTTGTTTCTTTATTATATTTTCATATTTAAATTTTTTTTTCCATATTTATATTTTGCAAATAAGTCCAGAGTGCCGTATTGATCTTCAATATCCGAGGAGGCAATGGTACCTGAAGAACACATAAACAAAAAACGTGTAATACATAAACGTTCAGTCCTATTACACCAGTTTAGTGTATAGCAGTGTATAATCTCATTCGACAAAATGATACAAATAACGTAATATAAATTTCTCTATTCGATATCCCTCCATTTTCCTGGTCTTTTTAATTGTTATAAATACTGAGATTGGAGTGGCAGTGGAAACAGTAACGTAATCGATGTATTTTATGAAGATATATACGTGACTCGACCAAATTACAGAAATATGCAAAATACCTATGCATGAGTTAAAAGAAAGGACTATAGACAGAGATCTTTGGAGATGGACAATACACGACATCACGATGACCACTACACTCCCCCCGGGGGCGAAGAGTCAGGACTAAAGACAGAAGCGCGACTCATTGTACCTTCCAAATTTTCCTGCTGAAGACCGACTCAGCGAAGAACGTGCCCAACAATCATTTTGTTCTGTTACGACCGTTCTTACACTTTTCTTGACTTCAAACTACCTCAATATAACCGAATTTGTCCATGGGAATGGAAAATCTAGGAAGTTTCAATATATCTCTTTAACAAAACCGGGACAAAGACATCCTTTGTCATCTCCATTTTGTTTGTGGACGTAATAAGAAAAGACCGAATTAATTAGGCAGTTTGTCTACGAAGGGGTGAAATTAAAATATTCCAACGCTATCTTTTCCAGAAAAACCTTTCTATAATCCAAGAGAAATTTTCATATTATAGATATGAAATAAAAAATCAAAACAAATAAATTGGCTTAAAAATCAATTTTATTAGTTAGTAAGTTATTAGTATAAAGGAAACAATAATCGGTACCTATTACATCCATATGTTGCATGACGTTTCACCTGGAAAAGACTGACAAGAACAAAGCACGAACGTTGATTGTTATCAATAAAATTGTAACATTGGAAAATATGATGTAGACGAGATTCGACTACAAAGGAATAGCAATGCTAAAAGTGCTAAAAGTAAAGAAAGAAAATAGCTAATACAAGAGAAAATTCGTAAAAGGGATATGACGAGGGAGCAAATTTGTAAAAGGGATATGATGAGACAATGCAAAACGAGTATTGGGCACGGGCAGTTTAGTTTATTATTAGTAGTAAAAGACCCCTCCTCTCTTTCTTAACTAAATTAAAGCTTCGTTTAAAACAACGTTCACGAAATATCTTTTATTAGCTGCTAAATTGCAATCGTCTTAAATCTATGTATATAGGAATATTATATGCATTTCAAAAATATAAAACTAGGCTTAAAATGTCTAATTCAAAACGAATAACAATCCCGCATACCTATACCAAAAAGTGTGATACATAAATAATAAGTGAATATCGCAAGAAATAATGTAGGCTGATAAACTTGTTAAAAATTAAACAAAATATGCTGTGTTTATATCCTTGTTATCATTGAGGATAATAATTGATTCCAAATCAAAAGAACGTATCAATCAAATTTTTAAAAAATATATTAACTCAATCAATAAACTTACTTTAAAGTGTCAGCACAGCAACTTAATCCAAAATCTACTATTCAGAATCACTTGTCACTATAACCCCTGCAAATGTACCAAAACCTCATCAACAGGTTCAAAACAACCAAAAAGTCCCAAGAAACACTTAATCAAACTCGTAAGACGTTTTCGACTGTCACACAGATCTAGCACACAAACCATAAAACATGTACCGACAACAAATTAAACATCTTTGTTAGGATTTCTTTGAAAAACCCGGCAAATAACGATGTAAATAAACAAACAGGCGTCACTTAGTCCGTTTTAATCACTCGAGTAGAACTTCGCCAAAGTACAACACAACGTGCTATGCCACGGTCGCGTCTTTTCGGAACAAACTTCTCAAGATTGTATAGAGACGTTAGTAAAGGTCTTATACGGTTACTTTGGAACGGTCCACAGATAAAATTAAAACGGGCAAGGTAAAGGTGAGAGTATAATAGCAGTCGGTTGTTTTTAAAACGGGATTTTAAATAATATTAAAGGTTTTCAAAAACATTTCACATATTTTTTGTTTTAGGATCTTTATGTAATTTCCTAAAAACCTCTAAAATCAGAGTATAATTCTGGCAAAAAACGGTACATTTAAAAAGCAGGAAACTAAAAATAACAATAATACATAACTTTTATTGTAAGTGCTGGCATACCTACTAATCCAAAAATGGATCATTTCCAAGTCTCCAAAACAGATAAAAATTTTTTACTAATCCTTGAATGAAAGATCGTGAAGGGAATACTTGGTGGCATCTTTGAAAATTATACAGGAGAAGAAGGTACCTACTACTAATAGTTGTAGTTTACTATGAAATATATATAACAA